>NC_092151.1:94430529-94580529 GCF_045791955.1 Oncorhynchus clarkii lewisi | reverse complement strand
AATACCAGGTGATTTTTTTTAAAATTCCTTTTTGCCTATGTAATTTGGCGCGAAGTTGTGCTCTATTGCAGGTGTTGGTGTGTGTCTGAGTGTGTTTTATAATGTGATTTTTGACGGGTTTGAGCGCATTCTTTTAGCGGGTGACATCTGCTCTTGACACAGCTTCTGCCTGTATAATATTTCGCTGTCTTCCCTTCACTCTCTACGGCTCTGTTCGCCTTGTGTCGGTTTGACAGTAGAGGCTTTAAAAAAAATGGACTGTGCTGATCGCAAAACAGAAATGAGATGAGGTGGTTATTCTGTTAGACTGACTAGTGTGCTGGAATACCAGCAATAAACAAGTTTAGTTTGACTAAGTGCTGCCTTCTTATATATTCTTAGCAAACCTAAGTATAGCTCTAACCTGGGTGGATTTTGCAACTGTGTTCACCTAATTGTGATTGTATTAATAACAGCGGTGTACATATACATGATTCTGTTTATTTATAACGTGATTCCCACAGACATAATTAAATAGCCTAACTTGCACAGTGTTGCAGATAGGCAGGGGTATGTGTGTCAAGGGTGTTAAGATGCATTGTTTTAGATATCCAGGCAGTCTAGATAGAAGGAGGGAAAAAAGTCAAATTGAACAATCGTTACTGAACGAGCACGTTGGGATCTGGTTGCACGAGATATTGATCGTCTTGTCTCGCGGTTACCCCCCCCCCCCCCCCCCCCACCTCACCGCCTCCACGGAAATGTTATTGTTTGTAGTTTGTAACGTTCCGCTTCTGCACAGACCAGCATATGCGCACGTTGGTACCTGCATGCGATCTGTCTGGAGACAGGGGACTTAAACCGATACAATGTCGCATTGAATTGAGTGATTAACAGCTACAATGTTGCAGTGATTGAGTGCTTATAGCGGATGCAATAAAAATGTATTTGATTGCTAAGCTTCAATGCAAGGAGTCTTGCGTAAAATAGTATTGTTGAAGTGTTGGCCTAGCTAGGCTAAGGGTCTGAAAGTAGGCTATGAATAAAGAGCGAGAAAAGGTTACTATATATGAATGTGATTGAAAAAGTGAATAACTGAAAATAATTGACAAAATTGGTCTGATATGACGTGTGTCGCTAAAGCAGTAGTCGTAGGTGGGTTATAGCCTATATATGACCACCGTGGTTACTTCAACCTGTGTATAGATTCTTTATTTAAAGTTCATATCGAGAGGAGTCAAGTGACAGCCTGAGACACGGGGTTGAGACGGAGTGCTACATCTGTGTCCAATGTGTTTGCGTGTTATTGAACCGGTTGGCTCCACGTGTTGTTCCACGTGAAGAAACTGTCACTTTTAACAATTTATTACATGGGGTTGGACGGAAAGAACTGAGGCTAGTAGTAAATTACCCGTTTGAAATTCGCAGACTGTAGCTGAAACATAAACTATGCCAAAAGTATTTTCAAAATATGCTGAAGTCTTGTGGATTGCGCTGTGTTATTGCCATAACGTGTTCTCCTGCGTCTGACTACCCGCTATTTATATCGCTGAAGATCACACACACTTCTGGGCTAATATATTCATGATCAGACGTATCAACTTCGACAGTAAATTCATGACATCTTCTGGTAGAATTTGACGTATCATATTTTTAAATTCATGGGGACATTTTTGCCGTTTAATCTACCGTTAAATGCATAAAAAAATGTAAACTCGGATTATTATTATTACTACTATTATTATCGTTACTACTATACTATAATCATTCCAATGTTCTCTGGCAGTCAACAGTACATTTACATCTGCCAACTCTTGTCTGGAATATGCTCAAACTGTTTTGTCCATTGTGAATAAGTAAATAAACTAGTGATAGACTACGGGTTGTATATTAACGAAATAACGGGAAAATGAAGGCTGCGTAATTTGGCGTGTGTTGTTGGTTCAGAGGGCGAAAAAATGATCAAGTTCTAATCCAATACGGAATGTTCAGCACGTCAGAAACGCCCAGATGGCACAGACATTATATTATTTAAAGACACGCCAGCCTGGTTTCCTAGTCTAGACGTAACATAGTAAACGTAAATCCAGGATGACATAAATTAGTATCATATGCTGTGCATGGTTCCATAAAACAGAAGGTTACATAAGGGGAAAAGGGTGGTTGGGTGGGCATGTAACACAAACATCCAGAAACCCAAAGGTTGTGCATGTTTGAATGTCATCACAGACAATTTGAGCTAATTAGCCACTCTGCAACTACTTAGCATGATAGCTAACCCTTCCTTAACCAACAGCCTAGCTAATGTTAGCCACCTAGCAAACGTTAGCCACAACAAATTGCAATTCGTAACATATCATACAAAAATGATGGACATCGACTAATACATACCTCACAAAACGTAACATATCGTACCAATTGGAGTGTGGCCCAGATTTACCTTTACTTTGTTATGTCTAACCCTGAGTCCAGGTTGGACACGTCCCCTACAATAAGTCATAGCCTGTGTGTCAAAGTCAGGTGTGTTGTGATGCACGGTATAGGCTACTGTACTCAAGGGAAGAAGACTCCTACACCTGGTGCTTGCATTTCTCAACTATATATCCTAAATTGTTCCCACGTCATGTTTCCATGCCGAATGACAGTGTGCTGCTATGAGACATTACATCATGTAGGCTAGGCTGCTGCCACAGAACCATACAGAACCAGTGTGTTACTGCAGAATGCTTGAGTTTGATTTGATTGAATAAGGGTTCAGGTAAAAATATATATATATATATATATATATATATATTAATCTTCTAAATTCATGTTTGAGTGCCAGCAATAACAAAATCAAGTGTTTTCCCACTTTCGGGAACAAGTGTGGCCGCCCAGAAAATGTGTCTTGAAAGCTCCATAGTTTATTTACTCTGTTCAATGGTGCCGCCTAGTGGTTGAAAAGTTCCACTGCAATCAGACAATATTGGTGAGGGTGGTGAGTGTTTCTATTATTAGAATAACCAACACATTAAAAACCAGTGCAAAATGACAATCACCCCAGCCTTCATAAAAGTTGCCACGCTTTATCTTGTATAAGAATTTGTTCTTAATTAACTGACTTGCCTAGTTAAATAAAGGTTACATTTAAAAAAAATTGTATATATATTTATATCACAACATTCATTTTATTCAACCCTGTTCCTGGAGAGCCTGCTGTAGGTTTTCTTCACTCCAACCCTAACACACCTGATTGTAATGGTTTAGCTGGTCGATAAGCTGAATCGGGTTTAGTTATAACTAGGGTTGGTGCAAAAATCTACAGAAGGGGTAGTTTCGCGGAACATGGTTGGAGAGCCCTGCAATTTGGTCCATATTCCAACCGGGTTTCACCACCAAGATACTACTTGGTGGTTATTCATTAAATTAAATATCGGAACTGTATATAACCCTGTTGTATGTCTGTCCATGACTCTGAATACAATTTGTTTAACTTTTTTTTTTCCCCCCCCCCCCGCCAGAGCTTGACAAGATGGCTTGTGCAGCAGACAGCTGTATCCAATTCACGCGTCACGCCAGCGACGTGCTGCTGAACCTCAACCGGTTGCGGAGCCGGGACATCCTCACAGATGTCACCATCCTGGTCAACAGACAGCAGTTCCGCGCTCATAAGACTGTCCTCATGGCCTGCAGGTGTGTTGACTCCCAAGCCCCAGTATGTGTACCAGTCTGTGTCATCATGCCTGTCCTCATGGCCTGCAGGTGTGTTGACTCCCAAGCCCCAGTATGTGTACCAGTCTGTGTCATCATGCCTGTCCTCATGGCCTGCAGGTGTGTTGACTCCCAAGCCCCAGTATGTGTACCAGTCTGTGTCATCATGCCTGTCCTCATGGCCTGCAGGTGTGTTGTGTTCACGTGACTCTTAGACGGCATCCCAAATGGCACTCTGTTCCCCCCGCGTAGTGCACTCTGTTCCCCCCGCGTAGTGCACTCTGTTCCCCCCGCGTAGTGCACTCTGTTCCCCCCGCGTAGTGCACTCTGTTCCCCCCGCGTAGTGCACTCTGTTCCCCCCGCGTAGTGCTCTCTGATTCCCAGTGGGGTAAAGTACTTGAGTAAAAATACTTTAAAGTACTACTTAATTATACTAAAAAGATAGAAACGCAACATGCAACAATTTCTAAGATTTTACTGCGTTACAGTTCATATGAGGAAATCAGTCAATGGAAATAAATTCGTTAGGTCCCAATCAGTAAATTCCTCGTGACTGGGAATACAGATAACCATCTGTTGGTCACAGATGCCTTTAAAAAAAAAAGTACAGTAGGGTCATGGATCAGAAAACCAGTCAGTATCTGATGTGACGACCATTTGCCTCATGCAGTACGACACATCTCCTTCACATAGAGTTGATCAGGCTGTTGATTGTGGCCTGTGGAATGTTGTCCCCACTCCTCTTCAATGGCTGTGCAAAGTTGATGGATATTGGCGGGAACTGGAACACGCTGTCTTACGTGTCGCTCCAGAGCATCCCAAACATGCTCAATGGGTGACATGTCTGGTCAGTATGCAGGCCATGGAAGAACTGGGACATTTTCAGCTTCAAGGAATTAAGTACATGTTGTTGCGTCATGGGGCCGTGCATTATCATTCTGAAACATGAGGTGATGGTGGTGGATGAATGGCACGACAATGGGGCCTCAGGATCTCTGGTCATCCCTACTGCCTCTGATCTGGAGGACTCAGTAAACAGAGAACAATCCCTGGTCATCCCTACTGCCTCTGGTCTGGAGGACTCAGTAAACAGAGAACATCCCTGGTCGTCCCTACTGCCTCTGATCTGGTGGACTCACTAAACAGAGAACATCCCTGGTCATCCCTACTGCCTCTGATCTGGAGGACTCAGTAAACAGAGAACAATCCCTGGTCATCCCTACTGCCTCTGATCTGGTGGACTCACTAAACAGAGAACATCCCTGGTCATCCCTACTGCCTCTGATCTGGAGGACTCACTAAACATAGAACAATCCCTGGTCATCCCTACTGCCTCTGATCTGGAGGACTCACTAAACATAGAACAATCCCTGGTCATCCCTACTGCCTCTGATCTGGAGGACTCACTAAACATAGAACAATCCCTGGTCATCCCTACTGCCTCTGATCTGGAGGACTCACTAAACAGAGAACAATGCCTGGTCATCCCTACTGCCTCTGATCTGGAGGACTCACTAAACAGAGAACAATGCCTGGTCATCTCTACTGCCTCTGATCTGGCGGACTCACTAAATTCAAATCTTGGTTTGTAAATGATTGAGGGCGCCCCTGGCTATCCGTAAATAAACAAAACAAGAAAATGGTGCCGTCTGGTTTGCTTAATATAAGGAATTTGAGATACTTAAGTATAATTTAGCAATTACATGTTACTTTTGAGACATACACTACTGTTCAAAAGTTTGGTCACTTCAAAGATGTCCTTGTATTTTAAAGATAAGCACATTATTTGACCATTAAAACATCAAATTGATCAGAAATACAGTGTAGACATTGTTAATGTTGTAAATTACTATTGTAGCTGGAAACTACCAAAATGTTTAATTTTTTTCAATGGAATATCTACATAGGCATACAGAGGCCCATTATCAGCATTAATCACTCCTGTGTTCCAATGGCACGTTGTGTTAGCTAATCCAAGTTTATCATTTTAAAAAGGCTAATTGATCATTAGAAAACCCTTTTGCAATTATGTTAGCACATCTGAAAACTGTTGTTCTGATTAAAGAAGCAATCAAACTGGCCTTCTTTAGACTAGTTGAGTATCTGGAGCATCAGCATTTGTGGGTTCGATTCTTGTTCTGAAAAATGAAGGCTATTCCATGTGAGAAATTGCCAAGAAATAGAAGATCTCGTACAACACTGTGTACTACTCTCTTCACAGAACAGCGCACACTGGCTCTAACCAGAATAGAAAGAGTGGGAGGCCCCGGTGCACAACTGAGAAGAGTAAAACTCAGCAAAAAAAAGAAATGTCCCTTTTTCAGTTCCCTGTCTTTCAAAGATAATTCGTAAAAATGCAAATAACTTCACAGATCTTCACTGTAAAGGGTTTAAACACTGTTTCCCATGCTTGTTCAATGAACCATAAACAATTAATGAACATACACCTGTGGAACGGTCGTTAAGACAATAACAGCATGCAGATGGTAGGCAATTAAGGTCACAGTTATGAAAACTTAGGACACTAAATAGGCTTTTCTACTGACTCTGGAAAAACACCAAAAGAAAGATGCTCAGGGTCCCTGCTCATCTGCGTGAACGTGCCTTAGGCATGCTGCAAGGAGGCATGAGGACTGCAGACATGGCCAGGGCAATAAATTGCAATGTCCATACTGTGAGACGCCAAAGACAGCACTACAGGATGAAAGGACGCACAGCTGATCATCCTCGCAATGGCAGACCACATGTAACAACACTTGCACAGGATTGGTACATCCAAACATCACACCTACGGGACAGGTGCAGGATGGCAACAACAGCCCAAGTTTCACCAGGAACACACAATCCCTCCATCAGTGCCCAGACTGTCCACAATAGGCTGAGAGAGCCTGGACTGAGGACTTGTAGGCCTGTTGTAAGGCAGGTCCTCACCAGACATCACCGGCAACAACGTCGCCTATGGGCACAAGGTCAATGTCGCTGGACCAGACAGGACTGGCAAAAAGTGCTCTTCCTGACATGACCCTCCAAGCATGACAATGCCACCAGCCATACTGCTCGTTCTGTCCGTGATTTCCTGCAAGACAGGAATGTCAGTGTTCTGCCATGGCCAGCAAAGAGCCCGGATCTCAATCGTATTGAGCACGTCTGGGACCTGTTGGATCGGAGGGTGAGGGCTAGGGCCATTCCCCCCAGAAATATTTGGGAACTTGCAGGTGCCTTGGTGGAAGAGTGGATTAACATCTCACAGCAATAACTGGCAAATCTGGTGCAGTCCATGAGGAGGAGATGCACTGCAGTACTTAATGCAGCTGGTGGCCACACCAGATACTGACTGTTACTTTTGATTTTGACCCACCCTTTGTCAAGGGACACATTATTCAATTTCTGTTAGTCACATGTCTGTGGAACATGTTCAGTTTGTAACAGTTGTTGAATCTTGTTGTGTAAATATTTGTATGAACACATGTTAAGTTTGCTGAAAATAAACACAGTTGACAGTGAGAGGACGTTTTTTTTTTGTGCTGAGTTTACAGAAACAGACAAAGAAAAGTAAAGATTAAGATGGGCGAAAGAACACAGACACTGGACAGAGGAACTCTGCCTAGAAGGCCAGCATCCCGGAGTCACCTCTTCACTGTTGATGTTGAGACTGGACAGAGGAACTCTGCCTAGAAGGCCAGCATCCCGGAGTCGCCTCTTCACTGTTGACGTTGAGACTGGACAGAGGAACTCTGCCTAGAAGGCCAGCATCCCGGAGTCGCCTCTTCACTGTTGATGTTGAGACTGGACAGAGGAACTCTGCCTAGAAGGCCAGCATCCCGGAGTCGCCTCTTCACTGTTGACGTTGAGACTGGACAGAGGAACTCTGCCTAGAAGGCCAGCATCCCGGAGTCGCCTCTTCACTGTTGACGTTGAGACTGGACAGAGGAACTCTGCCTAGAAGGCCAGCATCCCGGAGTCGCCTCTTCACTGTTGATGTTGAGACTGGACAGAGGAACTCTGCCTAGAAGGCCAGCATCCCGGAGTCGCCTCTTCACTGTTGACGTTGAGACTGGACAGAGGAACTCTGCCTAGAAGGCCAGCATCCCGGAGTCGCCTCTTCACTGTTGACGTTGAGACTGGACAGAGGAACTCTGCCTAGAAGGCCAGCATCTCGGAGTCGCCTCTTCACTGTTGATGTTGAGACTGGACAGAGGAACTCTGCCTAGAAGGCCAGCATCCCGGAGTCGCCTCTTCACTGTTGATGTTGAGACTGGACAGAGGAACTCTGCCTAGAAGGCCAGCATCCCGGAGTCGCCTCTTCACTGTTGATGTTGAGACTGGACAGAGGAACTCTGCCTAGAAGGCCAGCATCCCGGAGTCGCCTCTTCACTGTTGACGTTGAGACTGGACAGAGGAACTCTGCCTAGAAGGCCAGCATCCCAGAGTCGCCTCTTCACTGTTGACGTTGAGACTGGACAGAGGAACTCTGCCTAGAAGGCCAGCATCCCGGAGTCGCCTCTTCACTGTTGATGTTGAGACTGGACAGAGGAACTCTGCCTAGAAGGCCAGCATCCCCGAGTCGCCTCTTCACTGTTGATGTTGAGACTGGACAGAGGAACTCTGCCTAGAAGGCCAGCATCCCAGAGTCGCCTCTTCACTGTTGACGTTGAGACTGGACAGAGGAACTCTGCCTAGAAGGCCAGCATCCCGGAGTCACCTCTTCACTGTTGATGTTGAGACTGGACAGAGGAACTCTGCCTAGAAGGCCAGCATCCCGGAGTCGCCTCTTCACTGTTGATGTTGAGACTGGACAGAGGAACTCTGCCTAGAAGGCCAGCATCCCGGAGTCGCCTCTTCACTATTTAATGAAGCTGCCAGTTGAGGACTTGTGAGGCGTCTGTTTCTCAACCTAGACACTCTAATGTACTTGTTCTCTTGCTCAGTTGTGCACCGGGGCCTCCCACTCTATCTATTCTGGTTAAAGCCTGTTTGCGCTGTTCTGTGAAGGGAGTAGTACACAACGTTGTACGAGATCTTCAGTTTCTTGGCAGTTTCTCGTATGGAATAGTCTTCATTTCTCAGAACAAGAACAAGAATAGACTGACAAGTTTCAGAAGAAAGTTATTTGTTTCTATCTATTTTGAGCCTGTAATCAAACCCACAAATGCTGATGCTCCAGATACTCAACTAGTCTAAAGAAGGTCAGTCTTATTGCTTCTTTAATCAACACAACAGTTTTCAGCTGTTCTAACATAATTGCAAAATAGTTTTCTAATGATCAATTAGCCTTTTAAAACGATAAACTTGGATTAGCTAACACAACGTGCCATTGGAACACAGGAGTGATGGTTGCTGATAATGGGCCTCTGTACACCTATGTAGATATTCCATCAAAAATCAGCCGTTTCCAGCTACAATAGTCATTTACAACATGAACAATGTCTACAATGTATTTCTAATCAATTTGATGTTGTTTTAATGGACAAAAAAACTACATTTTTAAGTGACCCCAAACTTTTAGTTTAGGTATACATGTATTTTAAAAACAATACATTAAGACTTTTGCTGAAGTGGTGTTTTACTGGGTATTTCTGCAGTGGCATAGGGAAACCAACCCTGTTGCATAGGGAAACCAACCCTGTTGCATAGGGAAACCAACCCTGTTGCATAGGGAAACCAACCCTGTTGCATAGGGAAACCAACCCTGTTGCATAGGGAAACCAACCCTGTTGCATAGGGAAACCAACCCTGTTGCATAGGGAAACCAACCCTGTTGCATAGGGAAACCAACCCTGTTGCATAGGGAAACCAACCCTGTTGCATAGGGAAACCAACCCTGTTACATAGGGAAACCAACCCTGTTACATAGGGAAACCAACCCTGTTACATAGGGAAACCAACCCTGTTACATAGGGAATAGTGTGGCATTTTGGATGCAGACTCTGTCCCGCACACTTTGCATGTTGCTGTTGATACTTAAAGTCCCCCCTCGTGCTCTGTGTGTGTGTGTGTCCCTCGTGCTCTGTGTGTGTGTGTGTCCCTCGTGCTCTGTGTGTGTGTGTCCCTCGTGCTCTGTGTGTGTGTGTGTGTCCCTCGTGCTCTGTGTGTGTGTGTGTGTCCCTCGTGCTCTGTGTGTGTGTGTGTGTCCCTCGTGCTCTGTGTGTGTGTGTGTGTCCCTCGCGCTCTGTGTGTGTGTGTGTGTCCCTCGCGCTCTCTGTGTGTGTGTGTGTGTCCCTCGCGCTCTCTGTGTGTGTGTGTCCCTCGCGCTCTGTGTGTGTGTCCCTCGCGCTCTGTGTGTGTGTGTGTCCCTCGCGCTCTGTGTGTGTCCCTCGCGCTCTGTGTGTGTGTGTGTGTGTGTGTCCCTCGCGCTCTGTGTGTGTCCCTCGCGCTCTGTGTGTTTGTGTGTGTGTCCCTCGCGCTCTGTGTGTGTGTGTGTGTGTGTCCTTCGCGCTCTGTGTGTGTGTGTGTGTGTCCCTCTCGCTGTACTGAACACGATGCTTCCTCTCTCTCTCTCTAGTGGGTTGTTCTACACTATATTTACGGACTCTCTTGACCAGTCTGTCACTGTACTGAACACGATTCTCTCTCTCTCTCTAGTGGGTTGTTCTACACTATATTTACGGACTCTCTGAAGTGTAACCTGAATGCCATCAGTCTGGACCCCAAGGTGGACCCCGAGGGGTTTACCATCCTGCTGGAGTTCATGTACACCTCTAGACTGACGCTGAAGGAGAGTCTGATCATGGCGATCATGAACACAGCCATCTACCTACAGATGGATCACGTTGTGGACACCTGCCACAGATTCATCAAATCCAGGTATTTGGATGATGGGAGGAGGGGGGGGGATGTATATGATATAAGAAGGGAGACTCAACTTATAATCAAATTGTATTTGTCACATGCCTTTGTAAAAGAACAGGTGTAGACGAACAGTGAAAAGCAGATAATAAAACCAGTAATAACTTGAGGTATAAAGATACACAAGGAGTAACGTTATATATATATATATATATATATATATATATATATATATATACGGTTTTACCAGTAAGATCACCTGCTGGGTGTCGTGGAATGAAAACAACATCGATGTTCTGTGGTCGGAGGCGATAAGATGGCCGCCGGCCCTGCACCCTTACGTTGGTCTGGGTGTCGTGGAATGAAAACAACATCGATGTTCTGTGGTCGGAGGCGATAAGATGGCCGCCGGCCCTGCACCCTTACGTTGGTCTGGGTGTCGTGGAATGAAAACAACATTGATGTTCTGTGGTCGGAGGCGATAAGATGGCCGCCGGCCCTGCACCCTTACGTTGGTCTGGGTGTCGTGGAATGAAAACAACATCGATGTTCTGTGGTCGGAGGCGATAAGATGGCCGCCGGCCCTGCACCCTTACGTTGGTCTGTCGTCTCACTCGATTTAAGAAGACATTTCTATTTGCAAATGAGGACCTGTCAAGAGAAGTGCACAGCAGAAAAACACATTGGTGTGATTTGGTTGTGGACCGGGAAGGAATGTAGCATATGTTTCTGGTATCCTTCTGCCTTGTTCAGGTTCTGTCGTCTCACTCGTCTTCCTCTTTCTCCTCAGCGACCCTGGCCAGGCCAACAAGCTGCCCAGAGATGAGTTCTTGGTCAGCCCCTTGCTTTTACCTCAGGGCGTCCATGCATACCGGCCCCACGATGTGGTCGACAACCTGCCCGGCCGGGTCGGCCCCTTCAGAGACGGGAGGCCCTACGCCTCCAGCATGTTCAACGGGGTCAATTCCCCCAGCAACTACCACCTCTACGGTCAGTTCCCCGTCCAGGGGTTCCCTTTCCCTCTCTGCAAGCTGACAGACGCCAAAAATAACTTTGCTGACTTCTCTAAAGGCGGGATCCACCACAAGCACTGTTCCCCCCCGGACACGGGCAGCGCCATGAGGGTTGATTACAGCCGAGCGGTGAGCGGGGGCTCGGCCAGCATCCACCATACAGCCAGCTACGTCTCCTCCAGGGAGGAGGAGATGAGGAAAGAGAGCCATGACGGAGGGGTCAGCCAGGCTGGTGGAGTGGGAGGCTCTAGGAAGAGAGCGTTTGCCACGGCGGGCCACAAGCAGCAGATAGTGGTTCTGGGTAAGGAGCACGGTCCTCAGATGACAGAGGAAGACACGAGCCAGCAGCACTACCCTCTGGGGATCTCCTCAGCCGGACGGAAGGGCCTGATGAGCAGTCCTCAGAGCCCGCTCAAATCGGACTGCCAGCCTAACTCCCCCACCGAGTCCAGCAGTAGTAAGAACGCAGGTCTCTCCCTCTCCCAGGCTGGCCGGTGTGGTGCCCTGCCCCTACAGGGCAGCCAGGATCCCAAGGCACGCAACTGGAAGAAATACAAGTTCATAGTTCTGAACCAGAGCGCCACCAAGGAGGAGGATACTGGGCCGCAGGAGGTGGTAGTCCCCTCCCCCCAGCGCCTGGGTCTGCCCCCCTACCCCCAGCCCTCTGACTCAGAGCACCTGGACACGCAGGCCAACGCCAACATCAGCGAGCACGGAGAGGATCTGCTTGTTCCACAGGCCTCCCGACTCAACAACATCATCAACAGGTAACGTCTACAGTCACACTGGACGAATCAAACACTAAACTACAACTCCAGCATACACACTGGATGAATCAAACACTAAACTACAACTCTAGCATAAACACTGGACGAATCAAACACTAAACTACAACATAAACACTGGATGAATCAAACACTAAACTACAACATAAACACTGGACGAATCAAACACTAAACTACAACATAAACACTGGATGAATCAAACACTAAACTACAACTCCAGCATAAACACTGGATGAATCAAACACTAAACTACAACTCTAGCATAAACACTGGACGAATCAAACACTAAACTACAACTCCAACATAAACACTGGACGAATCAAACACTAAACTACAACTCTAGCATAAACACTGGACGAATCAAACACTAAACTACAACTCCAACATAAACACTGGACGAATCAAACACTAAACTACAACTCTAGCATAAACACTGGACGAATCAAACACTAAACTACAACATAAACACTGGACGAATCAAACACTAAACTACAACATAAACACTGGATGAATCAAACACTAAACTACAACATAAACACTGGATGAATCAAACACTAAACTACAACATAAACACTGGATGAATCAAACACTAAACTACAACTCCAACATAAACACTGGACGAATCAAACACTAAACTACAACTCTAGCATAAACACTGGATGAATCAAACACTAAACTACAACTCTAGCATAAACACTGGATGAATCAAACACTAAACTACAACTCTAGCATAAACACTGGACGAATCAAACACTAAACTACAACTCTAGCATAAACGCTGGACGAATCAAACACTAAACTACAACATAAACACTGGACGAATCAAACACTAAACTACAACATAAACACTGGATGAATCAAACACTAAACTACAACATAAACACTGGACGAATCAAACACTAAACTACAACATAAACACTGGACGAATCAAACACTAAACTACAACATAAACACTGGACGAATCAAACACTAAACTACAACATAAACACTGGACGAATCAAACACTAAACTACAACATAAACACTGGATGAATCAAACACTAAACTACAACATAAACACTGGACGAATCAAACACTAAACTACAACATAAACACTGGATGAATCAAACACTAAACTACAACATAAAGACTGGACGAATCAAACACTAAACTACAACTCTAGCATAAACACTGGACGAATCAAACACTAAACTACAACATAAACACTGGACGAATCAAACACTAAACTACAACTCTAGCATAAACACTGGACGAATCAAACACTAAACTACAACATAAACACTGGACGAATCAAACACTAAACTACAACATAAACGCTGGACGAATCAAACACTAAACTACAACATAAACACTGGATGAATCAAACACTAAACTACAACACTAGCATAAACGCTGGACGAATCAAACACTAAACTACAACTCCAACATAAACACTGGATGAATCAAACACTAAACTACAACTCTAGCATAAACACTGGACGAATCAAACACTAAACTACAACATAAACACTGGACGAATCAAACACTAAACTACAACTCCAGCATAAACACTGGATGAATCAAACACTAAACTACAGCATAAACACTGGACGAATCAAACACTAAACTACAACATAAACACTGGATGAATCAAACACTAAACTACAACTCCAACATAAACACTGGACGAATCAAACACTAAACTACAACTCTAGCATAAACACTGGACGAATCAAACACTAAACTACAACATAAACACTGGACGAATCAAACACTAAACTACAACTCTAGCATAAACACTGGACGAATCAAACACTAAACTACAACTCTAGCATAAACACTGGACGAATCAAACACTAAACTACAACATAAACACTGGACGAATCAAACACTAAACTACAACATAAACACTGGATGAATCAAACACTAAACTACAACATAAACACTGGATGAATCAAACACTAAACTACAACATAAACGCTGGATGAATCAAACACTAAACTACAACATAAACACTGGATGAATCAAACACTAAACTACAACTCCAACATAAACACTGGACGAATCAAACACTAAACTACAACTCTAGCATAAACGCTGGACGAATCAAACACTAAACCACAACTCTAGCATAAACACTGGACGAATCAAACACTAAACTACAACTCTAGCATAAACACTGGGTGAATCAAACACTAAACTACAACTCCAACATAAACACTGGACGAATCAAACACTAAACTACAACTCCAACATAAACGCTGGATGAATCAAACACTAAACTACAACTCTAGCATAAACGCTGGACGAATCAAACACTAAACTACAACTCTAGCATAAACACTGGACGAATCAAACACTAAACTACAACATAAACACTGGACGAATCAAACACTAAACTACAACTCTAGCATAAACGCTGGACGAATCAAACACTAAACTACAACTCTAGCATAAACACTGGACGAATCAAACACTAAACTACAACATAAACACTGGATGAATCAAACACTAAACTACAACTCCAACATAAACACTGGACGAATCAAACACTAAACTACAACTCTAGCATAAACACTGGATGAATCAAACACTAAACTACAACTCTAGCATAAACACTGGATGAATCAAACACTAAACTACAACTCTAGCATAAACACTGGACGAATCAAACACTAAACTACAACTCTAGCATAAACGCTGGACGAATCAAACACTAAACTACAACATAAACACTGGACGAATCAAACACTAAACTACAACATAAACACTGGATGAATCAAACACTAAACTACAACATAAACACTGGACGAATCAAACACTAAACTACAACATAAACACTGGACGAATCAAACACTAAACTACAACATAAACACTGGACGAATCAAACACTAAACTACAACATAAACACTGGACGAATCAAACACTAAACTACAACATAAACACTGGATGAATCAAACACTAAACTACAACATAAACACTGGACGAATCAAACACTAAACTACAACATAAACACTGGATGAATCAAACACTAAACTACAACATAAAGACTGGACGAATCAAACACTAAACTACAACTCTAGCATAAACACTGGACGAATCAAACACTAAACTACAACATAAACACTGGACGAATCAAACACTAAACTACAACTCTAGCATAAACACTGGACGAATCAAACACTAAACTACAACATAAACACTGGACGAATCAAACACTAAACTACAACATAAACGCTGGACGAATCAAACACTAAACTACAACATAAACACTGGATGAATCAAACACTAAACTACAACACTAGCATAAACGCTGGACGAATCAAACACTAAACTACAACTCCAACATAAACACTGGATGAATCAAACACTAAACTACAACTCTAGCATAAACACTGGACGAATCAAACACTAAACTACAACATAAACACTGGACGAATCAAACACTAAACTACAACTCCAGCATAAACACTGGATGAATCAAACACTAAACTACAGCATAAACACTGGACGAATCAAACACTAAACTACAACATAAACACTGGATGAATCAAACACTAAACTACAACTCCAACATAAACACTGGACGAATCAAACACTAAACTACAACTCTAGCATAAACACTGGACGAATCAAACACTAAACTACAACATAAACACTGGACGAATCAAACACTAAACTACAACTCTAGCATAAACACTGGACGAATCAAACACTAAACTACAACTCTAGCATAAACACTGGACGAATCAAACACTAAACTACAACATAAACACTGGACGAATCAAACACTAAACTACAACATAAACACTGGACGAATCAAACACTAAACTACAACATAAACACTGGATGAATCAAACACTAAACTACAACATAAACACTGGATGAATCAAACACTAAACTACAACATAAACGCTGGATGAATCAAACACTAAACTACAACATAAACACTGGATGAATCAAACACTAAACTACAACTCCAACATAAACACTGGACGAATCAAACACTAAACTACAACTCTAGCATAAACACTGGACGAATCAAACACTAAACCACAACTCTAGCATAAACACTGGACGAATCAAACACTAAACTACAACTCTAGCATAAACGCTGGACGAATCAAACACTAAACTACAACTCTAGCATAAACACTGGACGAATCAAACACTAAACTACAACTCTAGCATAAACACTGGGTGAATCAAACACTAAACTACAACTCCAACATAAACACTGGACGAATCAAACACTAAACTACAACTCCAACATAAACGCTGGATGAATCAAACACTAAACTACAACTCTAGCATAAACGCTGGACGAATCAAACACTAAACTACAACTCTAGCATAAACACTGGACGAATCAAACACTAAACTACAACATAAACACTGGACGAATCAAACACTAAACTACAACTCTAGCATAAACGCTGGACGAATCAAACACTAAACTACAACTCTAGCATAAACACTGGACGAATCAAACACTAAACTACAACATAAACACTGGACGAATCAAACACTAAACTACAACTCTAGCATAAACACTGGACGAATCAAACACTAAACTACAACTCTAGCATAAACGCTGGACGAATCAAACACTAAACTACAACTCCAACATAAACACTGGACGAATCAAACACTAAACTACAACTCTAGCATAAACACTGGATGAATCAAACACTAAACTACAACATAAACACTGGACGAATCAAACACTAAACTACAACTCTAGCATAAACACTGGACGAATCAAACACTAAACTACAACTCTAGCATAAACGCTGGACGAATCAAACACTAAACTACAACTCTAGCATAAACACTGGACGAATCAAACACTAAACTACAACTCTAGCATAAACACTGGACGAATCAAACACTAAACTACAACTCTAGCATAAACACTGGACGAATCAAACACTAAACTACAACTCTAGCATAAACACTGGACGAATCAAACACTAAACTACAACTCTAGCATAAACACTGGACGAATCAAACACTAAACTACAACTCTAGCATAAACACTGGACGAATCAAACACTAAACTACAACTCCAGCATAAACGCTGGACGAATCAAACACTAAACTACAACTCCAACATAAACACTGGACGAATCAAACACTAAACTACAACTCCAACATAAACGCTGGATGAATCAAACACTAAACTACAACTCTAGCATAAACGCTGGACGAATCAAACACTAAACTACAACTCTAGCATAAACGCTGGACGAATCAAACACTAAACTACAACATAAACACTGGACGAATCAAACACTAAACTACAACATAAACACTGGACGAATCAAACACTTAACTACAACATAAACACTGGACGAATCAAACACTAAACTACAACATAAACACTGGACGAATCAAACACTAAACTACAACTCTAGCATAAACACTGGACGAATCAAACACTAAACTACAACTCTAGCATAAACGCTGGACGAATCAAACACTAAACTACAGCATAAACACTGGACGAATCAAACACTAAACTACAACATAAACACTGGACGAATCAAACACTAAACTACAACTCTAGCATAAACACTGGACGAATCAAACACTAAACTACAACATAAACACTGGACGAATCAAACACTAAACTACAACTCTAGCATAAACGCTGGACGAATCAAACACTAAACTACAGCATAAACACTGGACGAATCAAACACTAAACTACAACATAAACACTGGACGAATCAAACACTAAACTACAACTCTAGCATAAACACTGGACGAATCAAACACTAAACTACAACATAAACACTGGACGAATCAAACACTAAACTACAACTCTAGCATAAACGCTGGATGAATCAAACACTAAACTACAACATAAACACTGGACGAATCAAACACTAAACTACAACATAAACGCTGGACGAATCAAACACTAAACTACAACATAAACACTGGACGAATCAAACACTAAACTACAACTCTAGCATAAACACTGGACGAATCAAACACTAAACTACAACATAAACACTGGACGAATCAAACACTAAACTCCAACATAAACACTGGACGAATCAAACACTAAACTACAACTCTAACATAAACGCTGGATGAATCAAACACTAAACTACAACATAAACACTGGACGAATCAAACACTAAACTACAACATAAACACTGGACGAATCAAACACTAAACTACAACTCTAACATAAACACTGGACGAATCAAACACTAAACTACAACTCTAGCATAAACGCTGGACGAATCAAACACTAAACTACAACTCTAGCATAAACACTGGACGAATCAAACACTAAACTACAACATAAACACTGGACGAATCAAACACTAAACTACAACTCTAGCATAAACGCTGGACGAATCAAACACTAAACTACAACTCTAGCATAAACACTGGACGAATCAAACACTAAACTACAACATAAACACTGGACGAATCAAACACTAAACTACAACTCTAGCATAAACACTGGACGAATCAAACACTAAACTACAACTCTAGCATAAACGCTGGACGAATCAAACACTAAACTACAACTCCAACATAAACACTGGACGAATCAAACACTAAACTACAACTCTAGCATAAACACTGGATGAATCAAACACTAAACTACAACATAAACACTGGACGAATCAAACACTAAACTACAACTCTAGCATAAACACTGGACGAATCAAACACTAAACTACAACTCTAGCATAAACGCTGGACGAATCAAACACTAAACTACAACTCTAGCATAAACACTGGACGAATCAAACACTAAACTACAACTCTAGCATAAACACTGGACGAATCAAACACTAAACTACAACTCTAGCATAAACACTGGACGAATCAAACACTAAACTACAACTCTAGCATAAACACTGGACGAATCAAACACTAAACTACAACTCTAGCATAAACACTGGACGAATCAAACACTAAACTACAACTCTAGCATAAACACTGGACGAATCAAACACTAAACTACAACTCCAGCATAAACGCTGGACGAATCAAACACTAAACTACAACTCCAACATAAACACTGGACGAATCAAACACTAAACTACAACTCCAACATAAACGCTGGATGAATCAAACACTAAACTACAACTCTAGCATAAACGCTGGACGAATCAAACACTAAACTACAACTCTAGCATAAACGCTGGACGAATCAAACACTAAACTACAACATAAACACTGGACGAATCAAACACTAAACTACAACATAAACACTGGACGAATCAAACACTTAACTACAACATAAACACTGGACGAATCAAACACTAAACTACAACATAAACACTGGACGAATCAAACACTAAACTACAACTCTAGCATAAACACTGGACGAATCAAACACTAAACTACAACTCTAGCATAAACGCTGGACGAATCAAACACTAAACTACAGCATAAACACTGGACGAATCAAACACTAAACTACAACATAAACACTGGACGAATCAAACACTAAACTACAACTCTAGCATAAACACTGGACGAATCAAACACTAAACTACAACATAAACACTGGACGAATCAAACACTAAACTACAACTCTAGCATAAACGCTGGACGAATCAAACACTAAACTACAGCATAAACACTGGACGAATCAAACACTAAACTACAACATAAACACTGGACGAATCAAACACTAAACTACAACTCTAGCATAAACACTGGACGAATCAAACACTAAACTACAACATAAACACTGGACGAATCAAACACTAAACTACAACTCTAGCATAAACGCTGGATGAATCAAACACTAAACTACAACATAAACACTGGACGAATCAAACACTAAACTACAACATAAACGCTGGACGAATCAAACACTAAACTACAACATAAACACTGGACGAATCAAACACTAAACTACAACTCTAGCATAAACACTGGACGAATCAAACACTAAACTACAACATAAACACTGGACGAATCAAACACTAAACTCCAACATAAACACTGGACGAATCAAACACTAAACTACAACTCTAACATAAACGCTGGATGAATCAAACACTAAACTACAACATAAACACTGGACGAATCAAACACTAAACTACAACATAAACACTGGACGAATCAAACACTAAACTACAACTCTAACATAAACACTGGACGAATCAAACACTAAACTACAACTCTAGCATAAACACTGGACGAATCAAACACTAAACTACAACTCTAACATAAACACTGGACGAATCAAACACTAAACTACAACTCTAACATAAACGCTGGATGAATCAAACACTAAACTACAACATAAACACTGGACGAATCAAACACTAAACTACAACATAAACACTGGACGAATCAAACACTAAACTACAACTCTAGCATAAACACTGGACGAATCAAACACTAAACTACAACTCTAGCATAAACACTGGACGAATCAAACACTAAACTACAACTCTAGCATAAACACTGGACGAATCAAACACTAAACTACAACTCTAGCATAAACACTGGACGAATCAAACACTAAACTACAACTCTAGCATAAACACTGGACGAATCAAACACTAAACTACAACATAAATGCTGGACGAATCAAACACTAAACTACAACATAAACACTGGATTGTTTACGGCTTTATCTATTCGAGATGCTTTTGTTTTCCCTTTCATGAATTGAAAAGTGTTGCCATCAAAAGCATTGCTCAATGAAACTCTCCGCAGTGCACCTCTGTGTCCGCCATCCAGCCCATTTCAAACATTTCTAAAGCTTTTTCTACCATCGCGGCAGGGCCCTAGACGACTGCCTTCCAACTGTCGCCTGTAGCCTCTTTCTCTCTCTGCCCCCTTGTCTTGTGGCTGTATTGTTGTGTGCGGAGGAATGATGTCTGACACACAAACGTTTGTATCTCCAGAGCTCTGGAGGGATCACAGAGGAGCTCTAACAACCACTCCTCTGTCTACATCAGCCACTTAAAGTGCACCTCCTGTGGTGCCCCGCCCCCACAGCACTCTGAAGTGTGTCCCAACACCCCGGCTTCCTGTTTAGCGGAGGACATGATGTCAGAGTTACACTCTGAGTACTCGGACTCCAGCTGTGGTGAGTATGTAATGGATGTGAAACGGCTAGCTTAGTTAGCGGTGGTACACGCTGCTTTTTAAAACGCCGAATTGAGTCGCAAATGGCGCCCTATTCCCTATCTAGTGCACTACTTTTCAGCAGAGCCCTATATCGGGGAAACTAGTGCACTACTTTTCAGCAGAGCCCTATATAGGGAAACTAGTGCACTACTTTTCAGCAGAGCCCTATATAGGGAAACTAGTGCACTACTTTTCAGCAGAGCCCTATATCGGGGAAACTAGTGCACTACTTTTCGGCAGAGCCCTATATCGGGGAAACTAGTGCACTACTTTTCAGCAGAGCCCTGTATCTGGGAAACTAGTGCACTACTTTTCAGTAGAGCCCTATATCGGGGAAACTAGTGCACTACTTTTCAGCAGAGCCCTATATCGGGGAAACTAGTGCACTACTTTTCAGCAGAGCCCTATATCGGGGAAACTAGTGCACTACTTTTCAGCAGAGCCCTATATCGGGGAAACTAGTGCACTACTGATGCGTTGTCTTAGTGTGACCCTGGTTCTCACAGCAGGAAAATAATCCCGCGGCAACAGGACATATGAATTATTTACGTGGATTATAATTAAATGGACATTTCTGTAGGGGTTAACAAATGTTTTCATTAGGTCAAGTCTGACATAAAAATAAAGTAGAAATGACAAACATTAGAAGCCTCTTTAAACCTTTAAATTACACTACAATTTGTATGTTCTTTCTGCACACGGAAAAATACTACGAGTCGTAACAGTGATCAAATTAAGACAACAGATCTGAATGTAAGGAATAGGATGGCCATTTGTGGAGGCAGCCATGAACACCTCCCGGACAGAGGGAAGCTTAGCTGCTTGTTTCTTTTATACACAACACTTTCTTGATCATGATTTGAAGCGCCACTAAATCTTGACGTATTCATTAGTTTGACCTAACGCTTCTCCTTTACAGAAAATGGCACGTTCTTTTGTAACGAATGCGACTTCAAGTTCGCTGACGACGGAGCCCTGAAACTCCACATGCTGCAGACCCACAGTGACAAGCCATACAAGTGCGACCGCTGTCAAGCTGTTTTCCGCTACAAAGGAAACCTCGCCAGCCACAAGACAGTCCACACCGGTACATCAGAAGCAATAATAATAATAATACACACGTTAACTGCTCTGCCCACTAAATTCGGTAACTGGCTAACCAGTTTGTTCTGTGGGTTGTTTGTTTGTTTGTTGTATGTTGTTGCGTTGCAGGAGAGAAGCCGTATCGCTGCAACATCTGTGGCGCTCAGTTCAACAGGCCAGCTAACCTCAAGACCCACACTCGTATCCACTCAGGAGAAAAGCCATACAGATGTGAGACATGTGGAGCTCGATTCGTGCAGGTGAGCCGAGTCCCCCCTCTCTTTTCAACGGAGGGCTAGTCTTGGGGGGGGGGGGGGGGGGGGGAATACCAACGCTATGCTCTATGCTGCACATCACCCATTTCTGTCCCCCCCCCCACATTTCTTCCATCATCATTGTCTTTGTAAAATACAACTCACCACCACACAGACCCAGTTGTCTCATAATGTTGTTGTCATGGTCAGGTTGCACATCTCCGTGCCCATGTGCTGATCCACACCGGGGAGAAGCCATACCCGTGCGAGATCTGCGGAACGCGTTTCCGTCACCTGCAGACGCTGAAGAGTCACCTGCGCATACACACAGGAGAAAAGCCCTATCATGTAAGTAGAATGACACCATTATATATGCACCCTATCATGTAAGTAGAATGACACCATTATATATACACCCTATCATGTAAGTAGAATGACACCATTATATATACACCCTACGTAAGTAGAATGACACCATTATATTTACACCTTATGTAAGTAGAATGACACCATTATATATACACCCTATGTAAGTAGAATGACACCATTATATATACACCCTACGTAAGTAGAATGACACCATTATATATACACCCTATGTAAGTAGAATGACACCATTATATATACACCCTATGTAAGTAGAATGACACCACTATATACACCCTATGTAAGTAGAATGACACCATTATATACCACTCTATGTAAGTAGAATGACACCATTATATACCACTCTATGTAAGTAGAATGACACCATTATATACCACTCTATGTAAGTACACCAACTATACAATCCAACATGATCTATCAGTCAGTGTCATTGATGTACACACTGAAATGTAGGTGTTAAAACCATGTAGATTGGAGACAGAAAACTCACCTTGCTTTTCTTTTTTCAGTGTGAGAAATGCAACTTGCACTTTCGCCACAAGAGTCAGCTTCGATTGCACCTCAGACAGAAACACGGAGCGATTACCAACACCAAGATCCAGTACCGCACGTCTACCACAGAGCTGCCAACAGACCCGTCCAAGGTGTGCTGAACTGGAGGGGGGGGGGGGGCGGACGACGACGACGACGCCGCCAATCTTGACCATGGCATTGAAAACACCCCAACGTATACAAATCATCCCAAAAAATTGTAGTGCCACACTGTGTTGATTTAGAGGGTGATTCATTAATACGGCCAGCGTACGCCGTTCCAAACGGGTTTCCTCTAAACATGTGAACGTAGAACCTCTCAGTCCATTTGTTTCTTTATATTAGTATGTCTCTTTTCATTTAGTTCAAATGTTTTAAGCTTTAGAGCAATATAAAAAAGCTTTATTTTGTTGGAGGAAAAAGCACGGAATGTAAACGTAAATCCCGTTGAAGGATACGGTATTTTATAGCAAATAACTTTTCTGAAAGTATTGACATTTCGATTTGAAGGGGGGGGGGGGTTTACAGTATATTTTAAAGATAAATTGTATTTATCCTGGCTGTATAAGATATTGAATTGTCTATAGATTTTATATATTGATGTACATGTTATACCATGTAGACCTGCCCCCTTTCATGTGAAAGGAAAAAAAAAAAAATAATAATAATTTTTTTTTTTGGGACTCTTAATAATGACTACTGCTCTCGTAGGAAGACAAACTGATGCATGATGAGGCATACCTACGCTACTACCGTTGCCAATAGTTACCAATCCATGAAGCGGGCAACTGCAGTCATAAATATTGTGACCTACTGTGTAATTAACTAACTATATCCACTGGGTTGCTCTCTGCTGGCAGAACCAATCTAGTATTTAAAATGTTTAAAAAATATATATGCATTTCGAGGTACTGCTTTGGGTATGAACCAAGAAGATATTTTTGCTTCAAAATGTGTTTGTATGGATGTGTTATAGTTTATTGTTTTAAGTGAACGTTCCCAGTTGTCATTGTACTAGAAGCTACAGTAAAACAGGTGTAAAACAGATGTTGTTTGTACATACACTGTGTACTGAAGGTGCCTTCTCTATGGTGACTGAATTCATTTCCATTCAGCCCAGTTCTGTTTATATAAAAAGGTACAACTCAAGGACAGCACTAGTAGTCCTAGTTTTTATTTTGAGTGTGCGTGTGTCATTTTAAAAAAATAAGAAAAAAAATAAGCTTTTCACCAACTTTACAACATGCAAATTAATCATTAATCATTTACTCGAGCTGTAAATCTTCAGGACTTTTTTTTTTGTGTTAAAAAAAAAAAAAAACTGCATTCAACTTATTGATCAATTTATGAATTGTAAAATGAAATGTAAAATAAAGGTTTTGTATTTGTATGTATTAAGTCATGTGTGAATTCTATTTATTTAACAGAAGACTGGCATCTATCTCTACTCCAGTAACTAAGGACTTCTTTACGTGATATTTGACTGTGTACAGTTGAGTCATCTTGTCACAAGAGGACCCCGATGGGGGGGGTCCCAGACTTTATTGTGTGTTATACAACGGGTGGGTCTAATCCTGATTGCTGATTGGTTAAAACCGCATTCCACCCAATGACTTTGTTTTCCTCCATGACCCTACTCATGTGCATGTACTGAATGTGTTTTCTCAGGTTTGTGTGCTTGTTTTAAAAAGACTATTCTTCAAGAGTTGTCTGATGTGGGAGAGAATTCTTCTTTTACAAGAAGCAGATCACAAGGCATCTGGTCAGTCCCCAGATACATTACTTAGGGGTTTTTCACATACACTACATGAACAAAAGTATGTGCATTGTCATGCTGAAACAGGAAAGGGCCTTCCCCAAACTGTTGCCACAAAGTTGGTAGTACAGAATCGTCTATGTCATTGTATGCTGTAGTGTTAAAATTTCCCTTCACTGGAACTAAGGGGCCTAACCCGAACCGTGAAAAACAGCTCCAGACCATTATTCCTCCTCCACCAAACATTACAGTTGGCACTATGCATTCGGGGCAGGTAGCGTTCTTGTGGCTAACCCAGATTCATCCGTTGGACTGCCAGATGTTGAAGCGTGATTCGTCACTCCAGAGAACGAGTTTCCACTGCTCCAGAGTCCAACGGTGACGAGCTTTACACCCCTCCAGCCGGCGCTTGGTGATTTTAGGCGTAGTGTGTGGCTGCACGGCCCTTGTAAACTCATTTCATGACGCTCCCGACTAACAGTTCTTGTGCTGACGTTTCTACCAGAAGCAGTTTGGAACTCGGTAGTGAGTGTTGCAGACGATTTTTACGGACTACGCGCTTCAGCACTCAGCGTTCTAGTTCTGTGATCTTGTGTGGCCTACCACTTCACCGCTGAGCTATTGTTGCTCTTAGATGTTTCCACTTCACAATAACAGCACTTACAGTTGACCGGGGCAGCTCTAGCAGGGCTGAAATTTGATGAAATTACTTGTTGGAAAGGTGGCATCCAATGACGGTGCCACGTTGTGCTCTTCAGCCATTTTACTGCCAATGTTTGTCTATGGAGATTGCATTTTATAGACCTGTCAGCAACAGGAGTGGCTGAAATAGCTGAATCCACTAATTTGAAGGGATGTCCACATACATGTGTGTATGTATAGATATATATATAGAAAATAAAAAAATAACCAAGCACGTTTGGTGTTCGCCAAAAGACATGTGGAAGACTCCCCAAACATATGTAAGAAGGTATTCAGATGTCAGAGGAGACTAAAATGTAGCTTTTTGGCCATCAAGGAAAACCCAACACCTCTCATTCCCCTGAGAACACTATCCCCAGTGAAGCATGGTGGCAGCATCATGCTGTGGGGATGTTTTTCCATCGGCAGTGACTGGGAAACTGGTCAGAATTGAAGGAATGATGGATGGCGCTAAATACAGGGAAATTGTTGAGGGAAACCTGTTTCAGTCTTCCAGAGATTTGAGACTGGGACGGAGGTTCACCTTCCAGCAGGACAATGACCCTAAGTATACTGCTAAAGCAAAACTCGAGTGGTTTAAGGGGAAACATTTAAATGTCTTGGAATGGCCTAGTCAAAGTCCAGACCTCAATCCAATTGAGAATATGTGGTATGACTAAATGATTGCTGTACACCAGCTGAACCCATCCTACTTGAATGAGCTGGAGCAGTTTTGCCTTGAATAATGGGTAAAAATTCAAGAGGCTAGATGGGCCAAGCTTATAGAGACATACCCCAAGGAACTTGCAGCTGTAATTGCTGCAAAAGGTGGAGGGTGAATAGTTAGGGACGTTCAAGCTTTCTGTTTTGTCTTATTTCTTGTTTGTTTCACAAAAAATATTTTGCAGCTTCAAAGTGGTAGGCATGTTGTGTAAATCAAATAATTCAAACCCACCAAAAAAATCAATTTTAATTCCAGGTTGCAACAAAATAGGAAAAATGCCAAGGGGGGGGTGAATACTTTCGCAAGCCACTGTATGTCATTGTTTCCTTTAACCACAAATGTGTCACATCCTTAAGACTTACGGTAAAAAGAGATCTGGTTATATTATCCACATCCCAGTCCAAATAGTTAGATCATATCTTTCACTTCATATTTTGTACTATTACATACATTTAACGATACAAAATATCCACATACAGACGCACACAAACATCCACAACACAGACCCACACCTCCATCGCTCTCCGCCAAAGGGCCTCAAACTGCACCATTTTGTTTTTCTGGAACTTTCAACATTTACATTATGAAGCATTTGACCTTTCCATTGTGTCAATGGAGGATTGGTTGATTTCCAGTTAAGTATAGTTTTTTTCCCCAAGATGATTAATCGGGATGTCTCCTGGTCTGACAAACACCGCTGGAACTCTGCCACCTTCCAACGCAGGAGGCCACCATCAGCGGCTTGAGACGCATTTTAGGTGTCGCTAGTAAAAGCCTTGGAATCGCATCAACTCACCACCCAAGTATGGAAAGTTAAAACCACCCTCAGATTTAGGAAGATGTACAATTGTTCATTCTATGAGTTTAGTTGCCCACAAGTCTTGTGACCGTATACTTATTTAAAATACTAAATACCAATTACCCCACCGAAGACAAGAATAAATACAAAAAAAAAAAAAAAAAAACTTTGGGAGCCATGACTGAGGTTAGATTTCTGGGAAGATTATTTAATTAGATCGGCTTTCTATGAGTAATGAGATAAAGTTCACTTTATATTTGCTGCTTTCAGTTTATTTGATTTGTGGTCCACTTTAAAAGGATTGCTGTTGAGCGGTTATTTTTACCTTTCCCCCCCCCCCCCCATGGGTTGAGCGGTTTTTTTTACCTTTCCCCCCCCCCCCCCCCCCATGGGTTGAGCGGTTATTTTTACCTTTCCCCCCCCCCCCCCCCCATGGGTTGAGCGGTTATTTTTACCTTTCCCCCCCCCCCCCCCCCATGGGTTGAGCGGTTATTTTTACCTTTCCCCCCCCCCCCCCCATGGGTTGAGCGGTTATTTTTACCTTTCCCCCCCCCCCCCCCATGGGTTGAGCGGTTATTTTTACCTTTCCCCCCCCCCCCCCCATGGGTTGAGCGGTTATTTTTACCTTTCCCCCCCCCCCCCCCCCATGGGTTGAGCGGTTATTTTTACCTTTCCCCCCCCCCCATGGGTTGAGCGGTTATTTTTACCTTTCCCCCCCCCCCCCCCCATGGGTTGAGCGGTTATTTTTACCTTTTCCCCCCCCCCATGGGTTGAGCGGTTATTTTTACCTTTTCCCCCCCCCCCATGGGTTGAGCGGTTATTTTTACCTTTTCCCCCCCCCCCATGGGTTGAGCGGTTATTTTTACCTTTTCCCCCCCCCCCCCATGGGTTGAGCGGTTATTTTTACCTTTTCCCCCCCCCCCCATGGGTTGAGCGGTTATTTTTACCTTTTCCCCCCCCCCCATGGGTTGAGCGGTTATTTTTACCTTTTCCCCCCCCCCCATGGGTTGAGCGGTTATTTTTACCCCCCCCCCCCCACATGGGTTGAGCGGTTATTTTTACCCCCCCCCACATGGGTTGAGCGGTTATTTTTACCTTCCCCCCCCCCCCCCCCCATGGGTTGAGCGGTTATTTTTACCTTTTCCCCCCCCCCCCCATGGGTTGAGCGGTTATTTTTACCTTTTCCCCCCCCCCCCATGGGTTGAGCGGTTATTTTTACCTTTTCCCCCCCCCCCCATGGGTTGAGCGGTTATTTTTACCTTTTCCCCCCCCCCCCATGGGTTGAGCGGTTATTTTTACCTTTCCCCCCCCCCCCATGGGTTGAGCGGTTATTTTTACCTTTTCCCCCCCCCCCCATGGGTTGAGCGGTTATTTTTACCTTTTCCCCCCCCCCCATGGGTTGAGCGGTTATTTTTACCCCCCCCCCCACATGGGTTGAGCGGTTATTTTTACCCCCCCCCACATGGGTTGAGCGGTTATTTTTACCTTTCCCCCCCCACATGGGTTGAGCGGTTATTTTTACCCCCCCCCACATGGGTTGAGCGGTTATTTTTACCTTTCCCCCCCACATGGGTTGAGCGGTTATTTTTACCCCCCCCCACATGGGTTGAGCGGTTATTTTTACCTTTCCCCCCCCACATGGGTTGAGCGGTTATTTTTACCCCCCCCCACATGGGTTGAGCGGTTATTTTTACCCCCCCCCACATGGGTTGAGCGGTTATTTTTCCCCCCCCCCCACATGGGTTGAGCGGTTATTTCCCCCCCCCCCCCCACATGGGTTGAGCGGTTATTTCCCCCCCCCCCCCCCACATGGGTTGAGCGGTTATTTCCCCCCCCCCCCCACATGGGTTGAGCGGTTATTTTCCCCCCCCCCCACATGGGTTGAGCGGTTATTTCCCCCCCCCCCCCACATGGGTTGAGCGGTTATTTCCCCCCCCCCCACATGGGTTGAGCGGTTATTTCCCCCCCCCCCCCACATGGGTTGAGCGGTTATTTCCCCCCCCCCCCCCACATGGGTTGAGCGGTTATTTCCCCCCCCCCCCCCACATGGGTTGAGCGGTTATTTCCCCCCCCCCACATGGGTTGAGCGGTTATTTTCCCCCCCCCCCCACATGGGTTGAGCGGTTATTTCCCCCCCCCCCCCCCCCCACATGGGTTGAGCGGTTATTTCCCCCCCCCCCCCCACATGGGTTGAGCGGTTATTTCCCCCCCCCCCCACATGGGTTGAGCGGTTATTTCCCCCCCCCCCCCCACATGGGTTGAGCGGTTATTTCCCCCCCCCCCACATGGGTTGAGCGGTTATTTCCCCCCCCCCCCCCCACATGGGTTGAGCGGTTATTTCCCCCCCCCCCCCCCACATGGGTTGAGCGGTTATTTCCCCCCCCCCCCCCCCCCCACATGGGTTGAGCGGTTATTTCCCCCCCCCCCCCCCACATGGGTTGAGCGGTTATTTCCCCCCCCCCCCACATGGGTTGAGCGGTTATTTCCCCCCCCCCCCCACATGGGTTGAGCGGTTATTTCCCCCCCCCCCCCCACATGGGTTGAGCGGTTATTCCCCCCCCCCCCCCCCCACATGGGTTGAGCGGTTATTTTCCCCCCCCCCCACATGGGTTGAGCGGTTATTTCCCCCCCCCCCCCACATGGGTTGAGCGGTTATTTCCCCCCCCCCCCACATGGGTTGAGCGGTTATTTCCCCCCCCCCCCCCACATGGGTTGAGCGGTTATTTCCCCCCCCCCCACACATGGGTTGAGCGGTTATTTCCCCCCCCCCCCACATGGGTTGAGCGGTTATTTCCCCCCCCCCCCACATGGGTTGAGCGGTTATTTTCCCCCCCCCCCCCCACATGGGTTGAGCGGTTATTTCCCCCCCCCCCCCCCACATGGGTTGAGCGGTTATTTCCCCCCCCCCCCCACATGGGTTGAGCGGTTATTTCCCCCCCCCCCCACATGGGTTGAGCGGTTATTTCCCCCCCCCCCACATGGGTTGAGCGGTTATTTCCCCCCCCCCCCCACATGGGTTGAGCGGTTATTTCCCCCCCCCCCCCCCACATGGGTTGAGCGGTTATTCCCCCCCCCCCCCCCCACATGGGTTGAGCGGTTATTTCCCCCCCCCCCCACATGGGTTGAGCGGTTATTTCCCCCCCCCCCCCCCCACATGGGTTGAGCGGTTATTTCCCCCCCCCCCCCACATGGGTTGAGCGGTTATTTCCCCCCCCCCCCCCCACATGGGTTGAGCGGTTATTCCCCCCCCCCCCCCCACATGGGTTGAGCGGTTATTCCCCCCCCCCCCCCACATGGGTTGAGCGGTTATTTCCCCCCCCCCCCCACATGGGTTGAGCGGTTATTCCCCCCCCCCCCCCCACCCCCCCCCCCCCACATGGGTTGAGCGGTTATTTCCCCCCCCCCCCCACATGGGTTGAGCGGTTATTTCCCCCCCCCCCCCACATGGGTTGAGCGGTTATTTCCCCCCCCCCCCCCACATGGGTTGAGCGGTTATTTCCCCCCCCCCCCCCACATGGGTTGAGCGGTTATTTCCCCCCCCCCCCACATGGGTTGAGCGGTTATTTCCCCCCCCCCCACATGGGTTGAGCGGTTATTTCCCCCCCCCCCCCCACATGGGTTGAGCGGTTATTCTCCCCCCCCCCCCCACATGGGTTGAGCGGTTATTTCCCCCCCCCCCCACATGGGTTGAGCGGTTATTTCCCCCCCCCCCCCACATGGGTTGAGCGGTTATTTCCCCCCCCCCCCCACATGGGTTGAGCGGTTATTTCCCCCCCCCCCCCCCACATGGGTTGAGCGGTTATTTCCCCCCCCCCCCCACATGGGTTGAGCGGTTATTTCCCCCCCCCCCCCCACATGGGTTGAGCGGTTATTTCCCCCCCCCCCCCCCCACATGGGTTGAGCGGTTATTTCCCCCCCCCCCCCACATGGGTTGAGCGGTTATTTCCCCCCCCCCCCCCCACATGGGTTGAGCGGTTATTTCCCCCCCCCCCCCCCCACATGGGTTGAGCGGTTATCCCCCCCCCCCCCCCCCCACATGGGTTGAGCGGTTATTTCCCCCCCCCCCCCCACATGGGTTGAGCGGTTATTTCCCCCCCCCCCCCCCCCCCCCCCCCACATGGGTTGAGCGGTTATTTCCCCCCCCCCCCACATGGGTTGAGCGGTTATTTCCCCCCCCCCCCACATGGGTTGAGCGGTTATTTCCCCCCCCCCCCCACCCCCCCCCCCACATGGGTTGAGCGGTTATTTCCCCCCCCCCCCCCACATGGGTTGAGCGGTTATTTCCCCCCCCCCCCCACATGGGTTGAGCGGTTATTTCCCCCCCCCCCCCACATGGGTTGAGCGGTTATTTCCCCCCCCCCCCCCCACATGGGTTGAGCGGTTATTTCCCCCCCCCCCCCCCCACATGGGTTGAGCGGTTATTTCCCCCCCCCCCCCCCACATGGGTTGAGCGGTTATTTCCCCCCCCCCCCCCCACATGGGTTGAGCGGTTATTTCCCCCCCCCCCCACATGGGTTGAGCGGTTATTTCCCCCCCCCCCCCCCCACATGGGTTGAGCGGTTATTTCCCCCCCCCCCCCCACATGGGTTGAGCGGTTATTTCCCCCCCCCCCACATGGGTTGAGCGGTTATTTCCCCCCCCCCCCACATGGGTTGAGCGGTTATTTCCCCCCCCCCCACATGGGTTGAGCGGTTATTTCCCCCCCCCCCCCCACATGGGTTGAGCGGTTATTTCCCCCCCCCCCCACATGGGTTGAGCGGTTATTTCCCCCCCCCCCCACATGGGTTGAGCGGTTATTTTCCCCCCCCCCCCACATGGGTTGAGCGGTTCCCCCCCCCCCCCACATGGGTTGAGCGGTTATTTCCCCCCCCCCCCACATGGGTTGAGCAGACATTTTACAGAAAACATACCAAAACAAAAGCACAGTGCTTCTTTGTACTTTCCTTGAATTAACTCAGATTATAATTCCCCTAATGCAGCCAAAATTATAATCATCAGGGGACATCTGTATGTCTGTACATTTGTAATGTTAAAGATTAACTTTAATTGACATATAATCACATCATCTTGACGATGCGCTCTGTTCGTTCTCCATATTCTGTCGCTAAGTGTACTGTGTAAATAAGCACGATACTACAGAAGGAGCCAGTAAAGAATCTTAAAAACCAATAAATTTTTTTTTTTTTTTTTTTTTTTTTTAAACGGTCAATCCTTAAAATAGCTTTCCTAGGTAGTCTCTTGTAGTCGGGTAATCTCCAGGTGTACATCATGTTTAGAGATGACTTATTACATTTGTCAATCTTATCAAATGTTTTAGGTTAACTGCGAGAATAAGAGTTTGCCTGGATTTGATCTAATACATTGTTGAATAAAAGCCCAAATAATAATAATAAATTTTATTAATTCATAAAGATATTTAGACATTACATATTTAAAAAAATATTTTTAAAAACAGCCACAACACACACCCCACAATCAGCCAACAGAGGGTCTATCCATACTACAAAACCTGTATCTGTGTGTTCGACAGGACACTTCATCCTCGGCACACTTCACCATCTCCTCCTCCTGGGTATCACGGTCCATGTCAAAGTCATACAGAACAGTATTATCAAAGTCAAAGCGAACACTATGGTTCAAGTTGCCCGTGTAGGGGACAGTATCATAGTGATCCGCTGGGCCAAGTCTCCAATGCATCGCCTTCTTGGTTGATATCTGAGAAACAACCGTGGTTAGAGTTCCTGTACCAATAGTGTCCCGCAACTTTAACAGAAACGTATCCTTCATATTAGATTACGTCAAATGAGAAAGGACATACCTCATCGTCGGAGTACTCCTCGTGTGATATTGATCTCGACAGGGAATCATGGGTGATGAATTCCACCGCCACCTAGAAAACAAAGAAAAAACATTAGACGGGAGTCCTGAGTTATGTGGTAGTACCATGTGACAACACCCAAGTCGAGTAACCAGTAATTGAAAGCACCTCAGATAAATGAGTGCAAATGTTTGCAACAAACTGTTTGGGGTGGGGTCATTTTGTTTTAGTGTACAGTTTGTCCTAAATGTCTTGTGTCTCTTCACAGGAAAGTACATGACACACACCGAGTTAATACTTCCTGATCTACACCTGGACGGTCACATAAAGCTAGCATGGCTAATACACCTGGACGGGCACAACGCTAGCATGGCACACCTAGGCAGGCACATAACGCTAGCATGGCTTCCACACCTGGACGGGTACACAACGCTAGCATGGCTTCCACACCTGGACGGGTACACAACGCTAGCATGGCTTCCACACCTGGACGGGTACACAACGCTAGCATGGCTTCCACACCTGGACGGGTACACAACGCTAGCATGGCTTCCACACCTGGACGGGTACACAACGCTAGCATGGCTTCCACACCTGGACGGGTACACAACGCTAGCATGGCTTCCACACCTGGACGGGTACACAACGCTAGCATGGCTTCCACACCTGGACGGGTACACAACGCTAGCATGGCTTCCACACCTGGACGGGTACACAACGCTAGCATGGCTTCCACACCTGGACGGGTACACAACGCTAGCATGGCTTCCACACCTGGACGGGCACACAACGCTAGCATGGCTTCCACACCTGGACGGGCACATAACGCTAGCATGGCTTCCACACCTGGACGGGCACATAACGCTAGCATGGCTAATACACCAGGACGGGCACATAACGCTAGCATGGCTTCAAGAGACTTCTAGGTTCAACAGAAGAGTGATTATTTGGCCAGAATTACAGTAAACCCATGATGCTCAGACAGTAAAATCAATGTTAATTTATAACTTAAATATTCTGTATCACAAGAATTATGGTTAAGTGGTTTTATTTGCCCCAGATACCGAAGCAAACATAAATAGTCAAAACTACTGAATCCGTCTTTTTTTGTATGACAATTTCCTATGAAAGATTGGTATTAAGGAGTTAACTGCAGTATGACCAGGAGGTCATCTAAAATAAATAGTTGTTTACCGTCTTGCAATAATGTTAGAGCCATTTATTATTTCGTATAAGTATTAAAATGAACCAAAACCACCCCAATCATGCAACACAGGGTCTGTCCGTGTTAGACAGGCCACACCATTGTCTGTAGACTTCACCAGTATCTCCTCCTGGGTATCACAGGCCATCTCAAAGTCATACAGGACAGTATCGTCGTGGTTCTCTGGTCCAAGTCTCCAGTGCATCTCTTTCTTGGTTGAGATCTGAAAATAAAACCGAGGCGAGATGGTCGACCCTACTGTGGATATAGTCCGGATGTGATGACACCAACCCCTTCTGCCGGGATAGCCTCACCACACGTTTTATTATTATTTTTACTAGCAAAGACAAAAAAAAAAATCCCTCACGAAAGTCAAATACAATTATTTTGGCATCTACTCTGCCGGTTGTCCGTACTGTTGGTTCTTATTTAGTGAGAAATGATCCACAGGGAAGCTAAACTTCAAAACGCAGGTCCATGCGCCCATCACAATCTGATCGCGCTTCGCCCAAGAAGGACGTTTCTGGTTTTCCAGAAACTCAACGGCAGCCTAGATACTAAAGTCTGGGGAAACACCTTCCTGTGGATATTTCTACCCAAATAAAGACCAACTGACCACACACAACCGGTAGAGGAAGTTCAACTGTAATTTAATAAACCTTCTGGCTTGTAAGGAAACTAAAAATTTTGGCAGTGCTTTAAATTCAGACAAGATCCCAGAAAGATGGTATCAGTCGGATTAATTAGGCTACTGTGTACGAGAGCTGGCATACTGCCTTCATCCAGTGACCACTGGTGTCCCCCTCGAGTTAGAGTACAGCAAACGAAAGATACCTCGTCATCCGAGTACTCCTCATGCGATGTTGAACTTAACAGGTACTCATGCTTGTTGCATCCTACCGTCACCTAGAAAACAGATGGCAAAAGTGAGCTCAGGACTTCAGTTCCACAGAACGGTTAATTGTATGTTACCCTGTGACATTTAAAAATCAGGTCATTGAAAAAGAGCTTCAGAGAAAAGGGCTTACTGTTAATGCGGAAGCACATGGCATGAAATCATGGAGGACAAATAGCAGTTATTCAACTTGGTGAGAATGGAAAGCAGATCTCCCAAACAGAACAGTTAACTCATTAGAAATGACATCTGCAGGCCCAACATGGTTGTACATTTCAAATCTCACGTGATTAGTGACAGGCAACTTCTGTGTGCCGAACATGAGCCACACAGACTCACTCAAAGATGTGATGCATAGGACACACACACACCTAAGTGCTGCATTTACACAGGCAGCCCACTTCTGATCTTTTCACTGATTGGTAAAAAAAAAAAAAATCAGATCAGCTCTTTGGCCAATAATTTAGCTTCCTGTGTAAACACTTTGAGCCTGCAAATGCCATGTCGGGTACAAACCGCAGCAGGCCCGCCACCCCAGCCTGACTATATTGGTTTGCGTGACCAAACCCTAGTTTGATTTGTTCTAAAACAGTTTGCTACTTGAATGATAAATGACTTGGTTGAAATGGTTGTTTTGATTTGAAAGAATTCTCATTATCTCACAGTATTAAACATATCGGTCTGAAAAGACACTAATGAAAGTAGTAAACTTACCAAAGCAACAACTTCCATTTATCGCTACAGGTATGTGACGTCTTCCCTGAATATTTTTTTCTGAAAAAGGTGATTGATATTCTAGCAGTCTACCTTGTGAACATTATAGAGTTTTTAAATGGGACTTGATCTACACCAAATGATCTACACCTGGCTGACCTCACGTAGCCTCAACCAATCAGCAGAACCCTGGGCCCAATTCCAATTCCTCCTCTTCTGCCCTAAATCACAGATGATCCATTATATTTGACCAGATCATGTAGTGGCCGCTCTAACAATGAATTTACACGTATTCAAAATGGAAGGCAGTTGGAAGGAGGCAAGATCAGGTGGGACTATTCTAGCCAATGAGAGGGCAGATACGTGTTTGAACAACTGGCACAACTCTGATATAGTGTTTTTTTTTGCAGGAAAGTCACGTGTTCTACTTATTTCAGTTCACTTGTAACAACTTATGAAACTTCTATTAGATAAAATAAAACCTCAAGAATCAAATTAGCCATTCATTTTTTGTTGTTGACCAAATTCAACACACTCATTGAACTCCATACAAAAACTGCTGGAGAAGACAGATTTTGGGCACAGTTATCTCTCTGGCTTTGCCTCTTTCTCTCTGATGTGGTGCACTCTGGGGAGTGTGATGATTGAAAATATGCTTGGCCTATCATGAGGGTGTCTGTGTATGTTTAAAGCAACATTTTGCAACATATGGTGTGACTAGCGGAAAGGCTGTGGCTGGCCTTGGGTTTAGGCAGCTATCATGAATTGTTGGGGGCACAAACGTAGGGTAGGGAACAAATGGTATTTTGTTAGATAACAGGAGCCAGGTGTGTGATAACTGTATATTCTACACAACTACAACGACTGACCGCTGAAGCGCCTAGGGGGCTGGGACCAGCTCGGGCGCAAACAATCAACGATAGGCTGGGTGAGTTTAACCACGCCCAGTCTCTACTCTGTGCCGGTTCGGAAGCAGGAACTACTTCTGTCAGAGTATATTATAATAACTTTGTCAGGAATAAGTCAGTTCTCTGTTTGCCCTGCGAGGTGTGACAGAGAGCCCGTATATACGAAAATTGCATTTACCACTTATTGCTTAGCTAATAAAAAGTACATAGTATACAATTCGGTGACTCAGTGTCATACTTATCCTGATACCAGATTCGATTGACGCAACCCTTAACAGAAGAAGGAAGAGAATTCTGCTTGTTCAAGACACTGGTCTACTGTGTATAGCAAACATTAGGAGCACCTTCCTAATATTGAGTTGCACACTCAGCAATCTGGTCAAATCAAAGTTTATTTGTCACGTGCGCTGAATACAACAGGTGTAGTAGACCTTATAGTGAAATACTTACATACAGGCTCTAACCAACAGTGCAAAAAAGGTGTTAGGGGAACAATAGTTAGGTAAAGAAATAAAATCAACTGTAAAAAGACAGGCTATATACAGTAGCGAGGCTATAAAAGTAGCGAGGCTACATACAGACACAGGTTAGTCAGGCTGATTGAGGTAGTATGTACATTTAGATATAGTCTATTGTGCAAGTGACTATCCCCCTGGTATTATATAGCCGTACACATATTGTATATAGCCCACACATTCAATTGATTGAACGGCAACTGCAAAGGTTTCAAACAAGGTTTGGTGTACACCAAATATCAAAGAAGTAATCAAAATAATATATTCAGGGCTTAAATATCCTGGGGTGTATTCATTTAATGGAAACCATTTATGAATCAAACAATCAAACAGAGAAAACGGAATGAAACGGGGCGGGACCTACCTGATTTTTATCCAATAGAAACTCCCGTTTGCATTTTTTCCCATTTGGAGTAAATGGTTTTGCAACAGAATAAGTGCAATGATTGGTCCCTTTGTGTTACATTATGAAGAAAAAAATGAGGAGAGAAAACTCTCAATCTAAAAGGGAAAACAAAAACAGAGCATTCATTGATCATGGGAACATTCAGACAGACAATACCGTATATCAATGTTGCATACAGCACCATGTTTCTGAAAAACATGAACAATAACCAGGGTAGAATCTGGACAGTCATTTCAAACATCAGCTAATAAAGCTGCTCTATCGAATACATAAATGTGAGAGTCGTCAGCTTTTCAAAAAATCCCCCCAAAATAAGAGATGAATGACAAGAAGCATTGTGGTAAAATTGAGCTAGCCAACAACTAGCACTTTCAGGGGGTATGTTTGGCAAGTCTTTCTATGCAAAAAAAAAAGAAATTATAAAAGTATTAACCCCTCACCAACAGCCCCCAACCCCTAGCCTGGTCCCCCCACCAACAGCCCCCAACCCCTAGCCTGGTACCCCCACCAACAGGCCCCAACCCCTAGCCTGGTCCCCCCACCAACAGCCCCTAACCCCTAGTCTGGTACCCCCACCAACAGCCCCCAACCCCTAGCCTGGTACCCCCACCAACAGCCCCCAACCCCTAGCCTGGTACCCCCACCAACAGGCCCCAACCCCTAGCCTGGTCCCCTCACCAACAGCCCCCAACCCCTAGCCTGGTACCCCCACCAACAGGCCCCAACCCCTAGCCTGGTCCCCTCACCAACAGCCCCCAACCCCTAGCCTGGTCCCCCCACCAACAGCCCCCACCCCCTAGCCTGGTCCCCCCCACCAACAGGCCCCAACCCCTAGCCTGGTCCCCCCCACCAACAGCCCCAAACCCCTAGCCTGGTCCCCCCCATAAAAACAGGCCCCAACCCCTAGCCTGGTCCCCCCCACCAACAGCCCCAAACCCCTAGCCTGGTCCCCCCCACCAACAGGCCACAACCCCTAGCCTGGTCCCCCCCACCAACAGCCCCCAACCCCTAGCCTGGTCCTCCCACCAACAGCCCCCAACCCCTAGCCTGGTCCTCCCACCAACAGCCCCCACCCCCTAGCCTGGTCCCCCCCACCAACAGGCCCCAACCCCTAGCCTGGTCCCCCCCACCAACAGCCCCAAACCCCTAGCCTGGTCCCCCCCATAAAAACAGGCCCCAACCCCTAGCCTGGTCCCCCCCACCAACAGCCCCAAACCCCTAGCCTGGTCCCCCCCACCAACAGGCCACAACCCCTAGCCTGGTCCCCCCCACCAACAGCCCCCAACCCCTAGCCTGGTCCTCCCACCAACAGCCCCCAACCCCTAGCCTGGTCCTCCCACCAACAGCCCCCAACCCCTAGCCTGGTCCCCCTACCAACAGCCCCCAACCCCTACCCTGGTCCCCCCACCAACAGCCCCCAACCCCTACCCTGGTCCCCCCACCAACAGCCCCCAACCCCTAGCCTGGTCCCCCCACCAACAGCCCCCAACCCCTAGCCTGGTCCCAGATCAGTTGATGCTCTTGCCAACTCCATAGAGCCCCACAGTGGAGGTGTCATAATACCCATAACACCTCAAACAGGGAAATGGTTCCAATCGTTTTTCCCAACATTCATTTTTCTGAAATGTCAGAAACATTTCAAATGTACATGATTATCAAAATATCACTCCAGGATAAGCATGAAATAAAGCCCTGGGTTATAAACATGTGAATCTCTCTCGGACAAGGTGACTTTTATCAATATATTTGGCTCTGTTTAATCTCAGATTCGAAAATGCTAATTGGCATCAAAGTAGACATCATGCAAGACTACGAATCCCAGCATGCTCTTGCACGTCATCTCTAGCTGACACCTTTGCTAACAGGTATTGTATCAATTTAAAACTTTCACAAGACAGGTTCACAGAATTGTCAACTTAAAGAAATTCAGCCTATGTATTCATGACTAAATGTAGCTAACATTAGATAGCTAAACCAGGGATTCTTGCCTTAGCCTCGATTGGCAGTCTCGTCCAGATTATCATGGTATTTGTAGTTCTTTATGATGTAGTTCTTTATGATAGCCACATTAGCAGCAAATTAACGTTTCATGATATTTTTTTTTACCTTAATTTAACTAGGCAAGTCAGTTAAAGAACACATTCTTATTTACAATGACTATTTTTGGGGGGTAAATACAGCGAATATATTTATAAAAGTCAGAGATTTACACGGATGGAGTTTAGTGTATCACTGCCCGCACCTGCCCGCCCGTCCAGTATCACTACTCTGGACGGCTCTGACTTAGAATATGTGGACAACTACAAATACCTGGGTGTCTGGTTAGACTGTAAACTCTCCTTCCAGACTCACATTAAGCATCTCCAATCCAAAATTAAATCTAGAATCGGCTTCCTATATCGCAACAAAGCATCCTTCACTCATGCTGCCAAACATACCCTCATAAAACTGACCATCCTACCGATCCTCGACTTCGGCGATGTCATCTATAAAATAGCCTCCAAGACCCTACTCAACAAATTGGATGCAGTTTATCACAGTGCCATCCGTTTTGTCACCAAAGCTCCATATATTACCTACCACTGCGACCTGTACGCTTTTCGTTGGCTGGCCCTCGCTACATATTCATCACCAAACCCACTGGCTCCAGGTCATATATAAGTATTTGCTGGGTAAAGCCCTGCCTTATCTCAGCTCACTGGTCACCATAGCAGCACCGACCCGTAGCACGCGCTCCTGCAGGTATATTTCACTGGTCACCCCCAAAGCCAATTCCTCCTTTGGCTGCCGTTCCTTCCAGTTCTCTGCTGCCAATGACTGGAACGAACTGCAAAAATCACTGAAGCTGGAGACTCACATCTCCCTCACTAACTTTACTCATCAGCTATCAGAGCAGCTTACATATCACTACACCAGTACATAGCCCATCTGTAAACAGCCCATCTATCTACCTCATCCAACATGAGGAAGGTGCAGCATTAAAAGTCAAAGGACAAAAGCTACTGAAACAGTTTAGGGTTAAAAACATTCCCAGAGGTGGATAACCAGGTAGTTTATACTGTTGATGAAATTGGGGAAGCCAGAGGAGATGTTTGTACGGCTCCATGGTGAAGGGAGGAGGACCACAAGGAGCTAAAGACCAACCAGACCCTCAACGCTCCAAGGATCAGCTGACCCCTCCAGACCCCATCTTCTCCTTCACCAAACCCTCTGACTAGGACCCTGACCGGCCCCCGGTCCTCACCCCTCGTAACCGCTCTTACACCTGTTCTGAGACAAAGCCCCCGTCCTCCGTCACCACTGCCTCAGCCTCGGCCCCGCTCCACCCCCAGACCTACACCAAGAACCCTGTGAAGCCCTCACGCTCCGAGGGGGGCATGGTACAAACCACCAATAGACCACATCTGCCCATGAAGTCCCGCCCAGGCCAGGCGGACATCACGCCCACTAAGCCTAAAGACTACAGAGACAGCTCGGAGCTGCCCAGCAAACTGCGTCCACCTACAAGGCCCATCCAGCCCCTCCCCAAAGAAGGTAAATCTACAGTCATTTTCCCTCATGAAACGATCTATATCACGCAAGTAGTCTCAGTTCACATATCATGCAAGCAAGTTGCTTATAGCTTCTGTTATCATGGTTTTAAACTTAGAATACCGCAGATGAAGCGGTTCTGTACATTAAACTATGTACATAGTCAACACAACAGGCTGGTGAAAGCAACAGGTCTTTGTCTGTAGTAGAAATCTCTCTTCTTCTTTTTTTCCCAGCGCATCATGAGACAACTCAACCACCGAAGATGGGAAATGACTTTGTGCTTTTTTTGGCTGAAAACCCTCCTCCTCTTGTCCTATATCTTAAAATGAGATGTTGAATGGTGGCTAGTGTCAGTCACTGCAATGCTCGTCTTCCTGCCTCTCCAAACAAGTTTCTGTACGAACTCATCTTTGCATATGCATTAGGCTGTATTCATGGCACCGCTCTGAGGATTTGTGGAGTCCTCTGAAATAAGTATCATCGTTCTTTTTTTTGTTGCACAAATGCTGACAACTAGAAAAGCTCTTTAGATTATAGGAATCATTTTTAAAGACTTGTACAACAATCTCAATTAAACTAAAGGGAATCATGTTCACCTGCCTCTCCTTTTAATTTCTCACAGGCCCAGTGGCCAGGTATCCTTTATATATGTTAATGCTACCACCAGCTGGTTTGTAGATGGTATTGCATGAATGTGATTTTAATTCATTTTTTTACCCTTTATTTAACTAGACAAGTCAGTTAAGAACAAAGTAGTATTATTACAAGGAAGGCCTACTCCAGCCCCAACCACACTGGGCCAAATGTGGACCTCCCTATGGGACTCCCAATCACAACCGGATGTGATACAGCCTGGATTCAAACCAGGTACTATAGTGATGCTCTTTGCACTGAGTTGTAGTGCCTTAGACCACTGCACCACTCGGGTGCCCCAAGATACATTTACAATTATGTGGCCAACATAATTGGATTGACAAAGTTATTGTTTTTTTTACCAACTGCATAGAAGATATACAAAGTGTATTAGTCTATTTAATATACTCGGTCCATGAATTAAAATAGTAATGAAAAAATTTAATAAATAGAATAATGAATTTTAATTAAAGCTGCGTTCTGTAACTTTTTGGGCAACCAGACCAAATTCGCATAGAAATGTGAGTTATGGGCCTCCCGAGTGGCTCAGTGGTCTAAGGCACTGCAACATAGTTCCACTGGAGATTCTGGGTTTGAGTCCAGGCTCTGTCGCAGCTGGCTGTGACCGGGAGACCCATGGGGCGGCGCACAATTGGCCCAGCGTCGTCCAGGTTAGGGGAGAGTTTTGCCGGCAGGAATATCCTTGTCGCTCTAGCGACTCCTGTGACGGGCCGAGCACAGTGCACGCTGACACGGTCGCCAGGTGTACGGTGTTTCCTCCGACACATTGGTGCGGCCGGCATCCGGGTTTAGTGTGCATTGTGTCAAGAAGCAGTGCGTTTGGGTTGTGTTTCAGAGGACGCACAGCTCTCGACCTTCGCCTCTCCCGAGTCCGTACGAGAGTTGCAGCGATGAGACAAGACTGTAACTACCAACTGGATACTAGGAAAAAAGGGAAGTTGAGGGGGAAAAGCAATGTGAGGTATAAGATGAAATGTAGCTGTCTTACACACACAGTACTACTGTACACAAACTAAAACACCGTACAAGCCATACTCAACACATTAAATACATTACCCTTATCATCATACACTTCTACAGAGCCATAGATCTGCCATTCCCATTGATAGGCAAGTTTAAGAAACTGTAGATCTGTTCTATGTGTAATAGATCTGCCATTCCCATTGATAGGCAAGTTTAAGAAACTGTAGATCTGTTCTATGTGTTATAGATCTGCCATTCCCATTGATAGGCAAGTTTAAGAAACTGTAGATCTGTTCTATGTGTAATAGATCTGCCATTCCCATTGATAGGCCAGTCTAAGAAGCGGTAGATCTGTTCTATGTGTGTTATAGATCTGCCATTCCCATTGATAGGCAAGTTTAAGAAACTGTAGATCTGTTCTATGTGTAATAGATCTGCCATTCCCATTGATAAGCCAGTCTAAGTAGCGGTAGATCTGTTCTATGTGTGTTATTTCTATGCTTCCCGTTCTTAATTTTTGACAATGGAAAAATATATTTTGCAGTGGTTTAGATGGTACAAGAATAAGAGATCGCTGTATTGAATGGAAGCCATTTTGTTGACGCCATTTTACGAGCTCCGACCCAGCTTTGCTATTTAGTGATTATTTTGTTGTTTTGTTATTATTTTATTATACTTTATTTTCTCTAAATGTATGTCTTTACATCTGTCTTTTGAACATCAGATCGGATTACAGAACCTTCAGAAATTATTCATACGGTTGATTTATTCCAAATTTGTTACAGTCTTAATTCAAAATGGATTAAATAAATACAAAATCTGACCCATCTACACACAATACCCCATAATAACAAAGTGAAAACATGTTTATTTCGATTTTTATTGTGCACATTTATTGAAAATGAAACACAGAAATACTCAGAAAGGAGATCCAAGGCACTCTTCATGTAATTAGTTAAAATGCCTTTATCAGTATGGCATGTTCAATAGAAACAGTTTTTTTAAATGACGCGTTTCGGCTGCATGGCCTTCGTCAGGGAGTACAAAAAAATAACACAATGTCCTCTGTTGAACAGCTTTTCCAATTAGCCCTAAATAGAAGAGGGAGTGGTTACAAAATTGATTGGACACACCTAGTAAGCAATACTATACACATTAAAAAAGTGTAGCTATGTTATCATAAAAATACAACTCCAAGATAGAAGTATCAGAACACTTAGAAAGGTAGTTCTAACCTTAAATATGACTGGGAGAAGTGTCAAGAATAAGAAAACAATATATTCCATAGTACACAGCAAAGCATGAACAACAACAGTCTAAACATAGCTGAGGGCAATTGAGCAAAATGTCCACTAGATGACAGCAAATGGACCTATCACGACCCTACAGGAAGGGTGAGAAATCCATATCTTCGTTTAAACTAGGGTATTTAGTGGCCTATAGTTTGTAAATCCATATCTCCATTTAAACCAGGGCATTTAGTGGCCTGTAGTTTGTAAATCCATATCTTCATTTAAACCAGGGTATTTAGTGGCCTGTAGTTTGTAAATCCATATCTCCATTTAAACCAGGGTATTTAGTGGCCTGTAGTTTGTAAATCCATATCTCCATTTAAACCAGGGTATTTAGTGGCCTGTAGTTTGTAAATCCATATCTTCATTTAAACCAGGGTACTTAGTAGCCTGTAGTTTGTAAATCCATATCTTCATTTAAACCAGGGTACTTAGTGGCCTGTAGTTTGTAAATCCATATCTTCATTTAAACCAGGGTACTTAGTGGCCTGTAGTTTGCAAATCCATATCTTCATTTAAACCAGGGTACTTAGTGGCCTGTAGTTTGTAAATCCATATCTTCATTTAAACCAGGGTATTTAGTGGCCTGTAGTTTGTAAATCTCAAAACTTTCCATTTGGTTTAACTGTTTCAGACGGCCCCCTTTTCTAATAGAGGCTGGAACATGATCAATACCCATAGCTTGTAGGGAGGCAGGGTTGCCATGGTGTAAGGACTTGTAGTGCCTTGCCATGGGGGAAGGACTTGTAGTGCCTTGCCGTGGGGTAAGGACTTGTAGTGCCTTGCCATGGTGTAGGGACTTGTAGTGCCTTGCCATGGGGGAAGGACTTGTAGTGCCTTGCCGTGGGGTAGGGACTTGTAGTGCCTTGCCATGGGGTAAGGACTTGTAGTGCCTTGCCATGGTGTAGGGACTTGTAGTGCCTTGCCATGGGGTAAGGACTTGTAGTGCCTTGCCATGGGGTAAGGACTTGTAGTGCCTTGCCATGGGGGAAGGACTTGTAGTGCCTTGCCGTGGGGTAAGGACTTGTAGTGCCTTGCCATGGGGTAAGGACTTGTAGTGCCTTGCCATGGTGTAGGGACTTGTAGTGCCTTGCCATGGGGTAAGGACTTGTAGTGCCTTGCCATGGGGTAAGGACTTGTAGTGCCTTGCCATGGGGTAAGGACTTGTAGTGCCTTGCCATGGGGTAAGGACTTGTAGTGCCTTGCCATGGGGTAAGGACTTGTAGTGCCTTGCCATGGGGTAAGGACTTGTAGTGCCTTGCCATGGGGTAAGGACTTGTAGTGCCTTGCCATGGGGTAAGGACTTGTAGTGCCTTGCCATGGGGTAAGGAATTGTAGTGCCTTGCCATACACGTGGGGTAAGGACTTGTAGTGCCTTGCCATGGTGTAGGGACTTGTAGTGCCTTGCCATGGGGTAAGGACTTGTAGTGCCTTGCCATGGTGTAGGGACTTGTAGTGCCTTGCCATGGGGTAAGGACTTGTAGTGCCTTGCCATGGTGTAGGGACTTGTAGTGCCTTGCCATGGGGTAAGGACTTGTAGTGCCTTGCCATGGGGTAAGGACTTGTAGTGCCTTGCCGTGGTGTAAGGACTTATCGTGCCTTGCCATGGGGTAAGGACTTGTAGTGCCTTGCCATGGTGTAGGGACTTGTAGGGCCTTGCCATGGGGTAAGGACTTGTAGTGCCTTGCCATGGGGTAAGGACTTGTAGTGCCTTGCCATGGGATAAGGACTTGTAGTGCCTTGCCATGGGGTAGTCTTCATTACCTACCCGTATGGCGTACTTGTGTTCCACTAAGCTCCACTAAGTCTTGAAGGCGTCTCTTTGTCCGTCCAGTGTAGAACACCTTGCACTGTGGACATTCCAATCTATAGATGACATGAGTGGTTTTGCAGTTAATGAAATGCTTGACGTAATTTTCCATTTAGGAAGCTGTGTCAACAAAATACTTCTGTACCATATTACTGCAATGGTTGCACTGGTGTCGTGGAAATTTCCTGTATTTACCAAATCATGAGAGCAAACCACACACAAGTCAGAGTTAGTTATCACAAATTCCATCTTTAATTATATGAGCTCCATCACAACCCTGTGACTCTCAGATCAATTCAGTGTTTATCAATGAATTCTCTGAGTCCCTTACACATTGCAACTGAGATCCTTTATAGCAAAGACACACATAGCCAGACAGCATAATTTATCGTTCAGCTTTGTCTCCTAAACTATGTTATTTTCTCAAACTCAGAACCATAAACAAATCCTCACATCAACAGGCATATATCAAATCCATTCTATCTTGACAAGATCACATAGACACATTGACTGGCACACAGACATTGTGGAGCCAAGAGATACACGCTTGACCTCTCCCCTCTCTCCGGCCCAAGTAACTTAGTCCTGACAGAGAACAGATAACTGCAACCCCCGCCACAGTATTATACAAACACATTCTGATGAGAAGTAACTTACACACATATGATGAATATAAAACATCTTACCTATGTTACCAACTAATTCTGATTATTCCCCAACACTGGTTACATTTAAAAGAGCCCTTGGGTTTGTGGTCAAGACAAGTTTTTTGAGAGTCACCCGGAAGATAACTGTGGACCAATTTGTTATTTAGGGTAGGACATCTCTTAAAGCTTATGACTGGTGTCTCAGGAAAGACTTGGCGTAGTAGCGTGTCACTTTGGATGATTCCCCAATTATTATTTTAATGTTCTCTGCTTCAGTGCTGTATCTTGTAACAAAATACTGATGTATCACGAGGCACTCCCCTTTGCAATAAGTGCTCTCTGTCAAGTCATCCAGCCCTTATACCTGCATCTTTCAGGACCTGAACGCAGTAGCCTCCATTCAAGAAGTCATTCTCCAATTCAGCAGATTTGACACTGTAGTCTGTTTCCTGATCACAGATTCTGCGGACTCTTTGGAATTGGCCATATGGAATGTTTTCTTTTAGCCTTTTGGGGTGGAAGCTGTCTGCCCTCAGAATGGAATTCCCATCTGTAGGCTTCCTAAAGATAGATGTGTGCAAACAACCTTTGTCATTTTTACTAATGACGAGGTCCCAAAAATGAATGTTGTCCTTGCTGTACTCCATAGTTAGTTTGATGTTAGGGTTAATGCTGTTAACTTGTTATGGTTGGGAGCAGTGTTGAGTAGCTTGGATGAATAAGGTGCCCAGAGTATACTGCCTGATACTCAGGCCCAGTTGCTAATATATGCACAGTATTAGTATATTGGTATATTTGGATAGAAAACACTCTGAAGTTTCTAAAACTGTTTTTGAATGTCTGTGAGTATAACAGAACTCATATGGTAGGCAAAAACCTGAGAAAAAATCCAACCAGGAAGTGAGAAATCTGAGGTCTGTAGTTTTTCAACTCTTTGCCAATCGAATATACCGTGTCTATGGGGTCAAATTGCACTTCTTGAGGCTTCCACTAGATGTCAACAGTCTTTAGAACCTTGTTTGATGCTTCTACTGTGAAGGAGGGGAGAATGAGGGGATTGAGTCAGAGGTCTGCCAGAGAGGCATGAGCTGACCACGCGCATTCACGTGAGAGTTAGCTTGAGTTCCATTGCATTTCTGTAGACAAAGGAATTCTCCGGTTGGAACATTATTGAAGATGTATTTTAAAAACATCCTAAAGATTGATTCTATACATCGTTTGACATGCTTCTACGAACTGTAATATAACTTTTTTGACTTTTCATATGAACTAAGTGATCGCGCATTGAGCATTTGGATTACTGGACTAAACGTGCGAACAAAAAGGAGGTATATAGACATAAATGCTGGACTTCACCGAACAAATCAAACATTTATTGTGGAACTGGGATTCCTGGGAGTGCATTCTGATGAAGGTCATCAAAGGTAAGTGAATATTTATAATGTTATTTCTGACTTCTGTTGACTCCACAACATGGCGGATATCTGTATGGCTTGTTTTGTTGTCTGAGCGCTGTACTCAGATTATTGCATGGTGTGCTTTTTCGGTAAAGCTTTTTTGAAATCTGACACAGCGGTTGCATTAAGGAGAAGTGTATCTATAATTCCATGCATAATAGTTGTATCTTCTATCAATGTTTATTATGAGTATTTCTGTAAATTGATGTGGCTCTCTGCAAAATCACCGGATGTTTTGGAACTACTAAACAAAACGCGCCAATGTAAACTCAGATTTCTTGATATTAATATGAACTTTATCGAACAAAACATACATGTATTGTGCAACATGAAGTCAAATGAGTGTCATCTGATGAAGATCATCAAAGGTTAGTGATTCATTTTATCTCTATTTCTGCTTTTTGTGACTCCTCTCTTTGGCTGGAAAAATGGCTGTGTTTTTCTGTAACTAGGTACTGACCTAACATAATCGTTTGGTGTGCTTTCGTCGTAAAGCCTTTTTGAAATCAGACATTGTGGTGGGATTAACAACAAGTTTATATTTAAAATGGTGTAAAATACTTCTATGTTTGAGGAATTTTAATTATGGAATTTCTCTTGTTTTGAATTTGGCGCCCTGCACTTTCACTGGCTGTTGTCATATCGATCCCGTTAGCGTTTTTAAGGTATTGGTGGAAGGAAATAAGTTCATCTTCTGAGCCGGACCAAAACAGGCAAACATCATCAATATAGCGTCCCCACCATATGATCTGGTCAAAGAACTGGTTATTAGAAGGATCAGAAATGAAGTCATTTACCCATTTACCCAAGTACAAACCAGCGTAGGAAGGGCTGGAGCTCCCATGGCACACCCTTTGACCTGTTTAAAAATCCTGAAAGATAAAGATGTTATGATTAAGAGTCCATTCAGTCAGTGAGACAATGAATTCAGTAGGAGGCATCTTAGTCTCAGGCCGGTAACTCAAGAAATGGTGCATAGCTGCCAAACCTTGTTCATGCTCAATGGTGGTGTATAGAGACTCCACATCCATGGTGACTAAAAAGGAAGCTGTACCTATATTGTTCAATTCCTTAATGTTGTTCAACACCTCTGTGGTGTCTTGAAGATAGGCTGGGAGTGACGTCAGACAAGGCTTAATAAAGTAATCAGTGTATTTAGAGATGGGTTCTGTCAGACTTTCATTACCACTAATGACTGGTCTGTCTGCTAATGACTGGTCTTACCACTAATGACTGGTCTTACCACTAATGACTGGTGTGTCTGGGGGATTTTCAGGATGTTTGTGGACCTTTGGAAGAAGATAAAGAGAAACCAGACTGTCATTGAAAATATATTTTGAACTCCTTGTCTGAAATGTAACCATTCTCCTTAGCTTCTGTGAGGATCCCTTTCACTTCAGTTTTTAGGTCCTCTGTAGGGCTGACGGTAAGAGATTGGTAGAATTCATCATTGTCTAATTGACGGTAGGCTTCTGTCACATATTTGTCTTTACTCCACACTACTGTAGCACCACCTTTGTCTGCTTTTTTTTAACCACAATCTGTTCATTTTTGGACAATGATTCAACTGCATCCTGCTCCGTCTTAGAAAGATTGCGTCGTGTTTGGTTGGGGTAAATTTTATCCTTAAACAGATTCTCCACATCAAAATTCACTTTCTTAGCAAATGTATTTCGTGTGGCATTCTGGACGATGGGACAAAAAGTGGACTTGGGCTTAAAAGGTGTTTTTGAGGGAACAGAAACTGCCTGATCTGAGACACTGGCGTCTGTAGTTGGAGAGATGTTTTGTTTGTACCAGGCCTTCAGATGTAGATTCCTGTAGAAATGAAATAGGTAAATCTTTGTATTAAATTCATTAGTTGAATATGTGGGGGCAAAGGACAGTCCTTTAGACAATACCCTTATGCAATCATCAGATAGGGGTTCTCCAGAAATGTTGATCACAGCCTTGTTCTGGTCCTGCTCCGTGTGGTTGGATAGTCTTGATTTCTTCCTCCCCCTCCATGTCGGCCTCGTCCAGATCTAGGCTTCCTCCTCTGTGGATGTGATTCTGAATTCTTGTGCATTGGTTTTCTCCAGGCAAAGACCTTGCCATCTCTATAGTCTACTTCATCTCTTCTAAATTTTCTTAGTTTGTCTTGCTTCAGTGTCAGAGTGAATGTGTCTACTTTCTCTTTCAAGATCTCATCACATTGTTCTTTGTTAGAATTGTCACTATGTTCAGTGATTTTCCTTTTTACTTCTTCAATTTCTGTTTGGACGACTTGTCTGTCCTTTTTAGATTATTCTATTAGAAGTAGCATTAGGTCAAAAGAACACTTGTTGAGAATAGCCTCCCATTTATCTCTAAATTCAGTTTTACCGTGTGCTCCATTAGCTGGAAACTTCATAATAAGGAGTCCTCTGGGGATTAGGCCTTTCCTCCAGTAGTCAGACAAGGTGATAGAATTGAGGCCAAGTTTGGTATCTTTCTCCATAAGGTGTTGCAAGTCTCTGTAAGCCTTGTTCAAGCCCATTCCAGTATTCTCTGTGGCCGTCATCTCATCTAGCAATGAGGTAGTGGTAATAATCCTTTGGCCCTCTTCATGGGAATAGGAAAATCTTGTAGCCTCTAAGGGTAAAATCCATAGTTTGAGTTGTAAAATGTCCTCAAAAACACAAAGAAATTACTGTGGAGCTGCTTCCTCTAAGCACCACCCAAGTGCTATGCTTAACTAGTAGAAAGAGGAGAAAGGGAAGCGCTACTAAGGTACACAATAGTACATTTTGGTAGATAGAAAGGTTTAAATGAAGATATGGATTTATCACCCTTCCTGTCGGGTCGTGATAGGTCCATTTGCTGTCATCTAGTGGATATTTTGCTCAATTGCCCTCACCTATGTGTCATGACGCTGGCCTAGGGGTAGGTTTATGACAGTCATAAATACCTCTTCCCCCTTTTTCCTCTCTCTACCCTACTGATGTGACTATTGAAAATCCCTTGGTTAACATAGAGATTCTGGGAACATCAGAAGGTGGGGGGAAATGAACCATATTCTGGTAATCTGACCAGTTTGAACATATGCGTTGGTACTTAATGAACATGATGTCAGTTCGGTTGTCATCTGAGACATTCTCATCAATGATAGGATGACATAAACGGTACAGTGGAAAGTCTACACATTATAGTTATCAGATTCATATGGAATTGTTATGCAATTTAAACGTTTGAATATGAAATTATTTGTGAGGGGATGAAATGTGATTTTAGCTTCTTAAATGGGAGAATTGTGTTTTCATGAGTGAATTAGGCCTGACTCAGTGGCCCGCCCACGTGAAAAAATATTGGTTATAAACTATGAAACACGCTCTCCTCTCCCTTCCTATATAAAGCCTTGACGACAATATAACTTTCTGTTCCGGTACATTAGGATGATGATCCGATGTCAGAAGGGTTCAGATAATAACTATAGAACAAAGCCAACCTCAGCGTGAACTTTGGTTGCGAATGGTATGAACTTTGAACTCTTATTCGCTACAGAAGTGATACCTCCTAGCCGTTGAGTTAGCAACAGCAGCTGCAAACGTGGGCTAGGAAAGAACAGACAGAGTATCACGTCTACCACACAACGACGTTACTGCAACGTATCCAATTTACCACCAGAGACATTCTTCCGAGGACAGAACGATCTCTGTTGGCCAACACGACCAGCATCTACGACCAACCTACCGAAGCGCAGCTCAGAGTAAATATTTATTGCATTTTCCTTTTCCAAACGGGTGGTAATTTAGAATGTATAAGATTCTGTATTCACGGTAGAGTAGCTGCCTATGGCCCGATAGAGACATCGCTTCTCCCTTTGTTCTTCAGTCTTCCCGCTCTTTCACTCAAACCCAGCCCCCTTTCCTTTGGGCAACCAGCTGTCATATCTGTTCCGTCCACTAGGGACGTTTTCCTTTATGACATAATTTGTAATCCAGGTATGATTAATTCTGTGTATATGTAATTCTGTGTGATTAGTTAGGTATTTAGTAAATAAATAATTAAACCCAATTTTGTATTGCTGATTCAACTTGTTAGCCAGGGTTTGTGAAGATAACCAAGAATTTACAACTTTCAGATGAGACTGAAATAAGGTGACGATTAATATTGACCGCTATTGATGTAAAATAATACTAGGTCTTTAAGAGTTTATTCGGAAGATAACAGCTCTATAAATATTATTTTGTGGTGCCCCGACTCTCTAGTTAATTACATTTACACCGATTAGCTCAATCAGGTGATATTAATTACAGAGAAAGGATTTTATAGAATAGCATGTCATATCACTTAATCCGGCATAGCCAAAGACACGACATATGTTTAAACTGTTGTTGTTCATGTTTTGCTGTGTTCTAGTGTACTATGGAATATATTGCTTTCTGACTCTTGACACCTATCCCAGTCATATTTAAGGTTAGAACTACCTTTCTAAGTGTCCTGATACTTCTATCTTGGAGTTGTATTTTTATGATAACATAGCTACACTTTTTTAATGTGTATAGTATTGCTTACTTGGTGTGTCCAATCAATTTTGATTTCTCTTCTAATTATGGCTAATTGGAAAAGCTGTTCAAAAGAGGACATTGTGTTATTTTTTTGTACTCCCTGACGAAGGCCATGCAGCCGAAACGCGTCATTTAAAAAAACTGTTTCTATTGAACATGCCATACTGATAAAGGCATTTTAACTAATTACATGAAGAGTGCCTTGGATCTCCTTTCTGAGTAGGGTTTCTAACCCTGTGTTTCATTTTCAATAAATGTGCACAATAAAAATCGAAATAAACATGTTTTCACTTTGTTATTATGGGGTATTGTGTGTAGATGGGTCAGATTTTGTATTTATTTAATCCATTTTTAATTAAGACTGTAACAAATTTGGAATAAATCAACCGTATGAATAGTTTTTGAAGGTTCTGTAATCCAATGTGATGTTCAAAAGACAGATGTAAAGACATACATTTAGAGAAAATAAAGTATAATGAAGTAATAACAAAACAACAAAAGAATCACTAAATAGCAAAGCTGGGTCGGAGCTCGTAAAATGGCGTCAACAAAATGGCTTCCATTCAATACAGCGATCTCTTATTCTTGTACCATCTAAACCACTGCAAAATATATTTTTCCATTGTCAAAAATTAAGAACGGGAAGCATATAAATAACACACATAGAATAGATCTACCGCTACTTAGACTGGCTTATCAATGGAAATGGCAGATCTATAACACATAAAAAAGATCTACAGTTTCTTAGACTGGCTTATCAATGGAAATGGCAGATCTATTACACATAGAACAGATCTACAGTTTCTTAGACTGGCCTATCAATGGGAATGGCAGATCTATTACACATAGAACAGATCTACAGTTTCTTAAACTTGCCTATCAATGGGAATGGCAGATCTATGGCTCTGTAGAAGTGTATGATGATAAGGGTAATGTATTTAATGTGTTGAGTATGGCTTGTACGGTGTTTTAGTTTGTATACAATAGTACTGTGTGTGTAAGACAGCTACATTTCATCCTATACCTCACATCCTATACCTTTTTTCCCCCTCAACTTCCCTTTTTTCCTAGTATCCAGTTGGTAGTTACAGTCTTGTCTCATCGCTGCAACTCTCGTACGGACTCGGGAGAGGCGAAGGTCGAGAGCTGTGCGTCCTCTGAAACACAACCCAAACGCACTGCTTCTTGACACAATGCACACTAAACCCGGATGCCGGCCGCACCAATGTGTCGGAGGAAACACCGTACACCTGGCGACCGTGTCAGCGTGCACTGTGTTCGGCCCGTCACAGGAGTCGCTAGAGCGACAAGGATATTCCTGCCGGCAAAACTCTCCCCTAACCTGGACGACGCTGGGCCAATTGTGCGCCGCCCCATGGGTCTCCCGGTCACAGCCAGCTGCGACAGAGCCTGGACTCAAACCCAGAATCTCCAGTGGAACTATGTTGCAGTGCCTTAGACCACTGAGCCACTCGGGAGGCCCATAACTCACATTTCTATGCGAATTTGGTCTGGTCGCCCAAAAAGATACAGAATGCAGCTTTAATTAAAATTCATTATTCTATTTATTTTATTTTTTCATTACGATTTTAATTCATGGACCGAGTATATTAAATAGACTAATATACTTTGTATATATTCTATGCAGTTGGTAAAAAATTAATAACTTTGTCAATCCAATTATGTTGGCCACATAATTGTAAATGTATTTGGGGGCATCTGAGTGGTGCAGTGGTCTAAGGCACTACAACTCAGTGCAAAGAGCATCACTATAGTACCTGGTTTGAATCCAGGCTGCATCACATCCGGTTGTGATTGGGAGTCCCATAGGGAGGTCCACATTTGGCCCAGTGTGGTTGGGGCTGGAGTAGGCCTTCCTTGTAATAATACTACTTTGTTCTTAACTGACTTGTCTAGTTAAATAAAGGGTCAAAAAAATAATTAAAATCACATTCATGCAATACCATCTACAAACCAGCTGGTGGTAGCATTAACATATATAAAGGATACCTGGCCACTGGGCCTGTGAGAAATTAATAGGAGAGGCAGGTGAACATGATTCCCTTTAGTTTAATTGAGATTGTTGTACAAGTCTTTAACAAGGATTCCTATAATCTAAAGAGCTTTTGTAGTTGTCAGCATTTGTGCAACAAAAAAAAGAACAACGATGATACTTATTTCAGAGGACTCCACAAATCCTCAGAGCGGTGCCATGAATACAGCCTAATGCATATGCAAAGATGAGTTCGTACAGAAACTTGTTTGGAGAGGCAGGAAGACGAGCATTGCAGTGACTGACACTAGCCACCATTCAACATCTCATTTTAACATATAGGACAAGAGGAGGAGGGTTTTCAGCCAAAAAAAGCAAACAAAGTCATTTCACTGAACGGCCCATCTTCGGTGGTTGAGTTGCCTCATGATGAGCTGGGGGGGAAAAAGGAGAAGATATGACAGACCTGTTGCTTTCATCAGCCTATTGTGTTGACTATGTGCATAGTTTAATGTACAGAACAGCTTCAGCTGCGGTATTCGAAGTTTAAAACCATGACAACAGAAGCTATAGGCAACTTGCTTGCATGATATGTGAACTAAGACTACTTGCGTGATATAGATCGTTTCATGAGGGATAATAACTGTAGATTTACCTTCTTTGGGGAGGGGCTGGATGGGCCTTGTAGGTGGACGCAGTTTGCTGGGCAGCTCCGAGCTGTCTCTGTAGTCTTTAGGCTTAGTGGGCGTGATGTCCGCCTGGCCTGGGCGGGACTTCATGGGCAGATGTGGTCTATTGGTGGTTTGTACCATGCCCCCCTCGGAGCGCGAGGGCTTCACAGGGTTCTTGGTGTAGGTCGGGGGGTGGAGCGGGGCCGAGGCTGAGGCAGTGTTGACGGAGGACGGGGGCTTGGTCTCAGAACAGGTGTAAGAGCGGTTACGAGGGGTGGGGACCGGGGGCCGGTCAGGGTCCTGGTCAGAGGGTTTGGTGAAGGAGAAGATGGGGTCTGGAGGGGTCAGCTGATCCTTGGAGCGTTGAGGGTCTGGTTGGTCTTTAGCTCCTCGTGGAACTCCTCCCTTCCCCATGGAGCCGTACAGAGGGTTGTCAAACATCTCCGCTGGCTTCCCCCCCTCACTACTAGAAGACAGCATACAAAAGAAGACAGGCAGACAGACAGACAGGCAGACAGGCAGACAGGCAGACAGGCAGACAGGCAGGCAGACAGGCAGACAGACAGGCAGGCAGACAGGCAGACAGGCAGGCAGGCAGACCGGCAGACAGGCAGACAGACAGACAGACACGTCATTCAGAGTACAGCTTCAGACTTACATTGGGGTATCAATCTATTCACTCTCAGTACATTGCCTGCTCTGTGAGAAAACTGCAACAGTATCGTTCAGTCCCATTTCTTTTCCACTTCAAGTAGGCCTAAATCATGGAACTCTACATACTAGAGGTCAACGCCACCTCAACAAAAGTCCCTTTACACTGACCAATTGAAACCATTTCAATGGAGACGAGTCACTGTCTGGGAAAACCAGGAGTTCTGAAAACTATAATCTCATCAGATATTTTCTCTTAGATCTAAGCTAGTCCAAGACAAACGTACACGTTATCGGATGCTTTTCCTGTAGGGCTTCGCACAGCGCTGCGGTCGTTAGCAGTCTTTTTAGGAGAGGTGTTTCCATGGGTCTGGTCCCTACCCCCGAACCCACCTCCGGAGCCTGATTTCGGGGACATGCTGTAGCTCCAGCCCCTGTCTGTCACACCTCCAGACTTGAAGCCCACCCCCATGTAACTGGGGTTGGTGATATCACTGGGAAGAGCAAACCTATTGAACAGGACACACGACCAAATGTTCATCTCACAACTAACAGGTAAAGGGAATGGAAAGAGTAAAGGCTCATACACACTTATACGTTTACCAAAATATATATATATATATATATTTATATTTTTTACTTGGTAATCCAGCAAAGTCAGTTTTCATTAGTTTTAAAAGAACATGTCAGCTGTGCTTGAATGCTACAAAGTAGCCATGAGGGAAGAAGGAGGTTCTCACTTGTTGATAAGATCAAGTCCTTTTCCCTTAGAGGCACCAGAATCATCCCTTTCCACTTTGATGAAATCTGTAGACAAAAAAGAGAAAAAAGAGTTGAGCTCAGCAACAAAAATATAAACCTTTTACAGGTGCAGTACGTCATTGGCTGTCAGCCTCACCGTATAACTTCTCAGTCTGTTTGCCTTCTGAGGTTCTTAACTGTACACCTCCCGCCAGGGTGCCCGTCCGCTCGCCGTGATGAGTCAATGTGACGTGGAACTCTGTGTAGGAGGACTCCGCCGCTCGCAGAGCCACACAGCCCTCTCCTGTAAGGATGACACCATGTCAGAGAGGAGGTAGAGAAGGGGGGGGCAGGAGGAGAGGATGAAGAGGAGGGGGGGGGGGGCAGGAGGAGCAGGAGGAGAAGAGGAGGAAGAGGAGGAAGAGGAGGAGGATTAGAAAATGCTTGTTTACTCTCTCTAGATGAAGACAGAGCTAGATGAAGAAAGAGCTGGATGAAGAAAGGCAGAGCTAGATGAAGAAAGGCAGAGCTAGATGAAGAAAGGCAGAGCTAGATGAAGAAAGGCAGAGCTAGATGAAGAAAGGCAGAGCTGGATGAAGAAAGACAGAGCTAGATGAAGACAGAGCTGGATGAAGAAAGGCAGAGCTGGATGAAGAAAGACAGAGCTGGATGAAGACAGAGCTGGATGAAGAAAGGCAGAGCTAGATGAAGACAGGCAGAGCTAGATGAAGAAAGGCAGAGCTAGATGAAGAAAGGCAGAGCTAGATGAAGAAAGGCAGAGCTAGATGAAGAAAGGCAGAGCTAGATGAAGAAAGGCAGAGCGGGATGAAGAAAGACAGAGCGAGATGAAGACAGAGCTGGATGAAGAAAGGCAGAGCTGGATGAAGAAAGACAGAGCTGGATGAAGACAGAGCTGGATGAAGAAAGACAGAGCTGGATGAAGGCAGAGCTGGATGAAGAAAGACAGAGCTAGATGAAGACAGAGCTGGATGAAGAAAGACATAGCTGGATGAAGACAGAGCTGGATGAAGACAGGCAGAGCTAGATGAAGACAGAGCTAGATGAAGATAGAGCTGGATGAAGACAGAGCTGGATGAAGACAGAGCTGGATGAAGACAGAGCTGGATGAAGACAGAGCTAGATGAAGACAGAGCTAGATGAAGACAGAGCTAGATGAAGACAGAGCTGGATGAAGACAGGCAGAGCTAGATGAAGAAAGGCAGAGCTAGATGAAGAAAGGCAGAGCTAGATGAAGACAGGCAGAGCTAGATGAAGACAGGCAGAGCTAGATGAAGACAGGCAGAGCTAGATGAAGAAAGACAGAGCTAGATGAAGACAGAGCTGGATGAAGAAAGACATAGCTGGATGAAGACAGAGCTGGATGAAGACAGGCAGAGCTAGATGAAGACAGAGCTAGATGAAGATAGAGCTGGATGAAGACAGAGCTAGATGAAGGCAGAGCTAGATGAAGGCAGAGCTAGATGAAGAAAGGCAGAGCTAGATGAAGACAGAGCTGGATGAAGAAAAGCAGAGCTAGATGAAAAAAGGCAGAGCTAGATGAAGACAGAGCTGGATGAAGAAAAGCAGAGCTAGATGAAAAAAGGCAGAGCTGGATGAAGACACAGCTGGATGAAGACAGAACTAGATGAAGACAGGCAGAGCTAGATGAAGACAGGCAGAGCAAGATGAAGACAGGCAGAGCTAGATGAAGACAGGCAGAGCTAGATGAAGACAGGCAGAGCTAGATGAAGACAGGCAGAGCTAGATGAAGAAAGGCAGAGCTAGATGAAGACATAGCTGGATGAAGAAAGGCAGAGCTAGATGAAGAAAGGCAGAGCTAGATGTAGAAAGGCAGAGCTGGATGAAGACAGCTGGATGAAGACAGAGCTGGATGAAGACAGAGCTAGATGAAGACAGAGCTAGATGAAGACAGAGCTAGATGAAGACAGAGCTGGATGAAGACAGAGCTGGATGAAGACAGGCAGAGCTAGATAAAGACAGGCGGAGCTAGATGAAGACAGGCAGAGCTAGATGAAGACAGGCAGAGCTAGATGAAGACAGGCAGAGCTAGATGAAGACAGGCAGAGCTAGATGAAGAAAGGCAGAGCTAGATGAAGACAGCTGAATGAAGACAGAGCTGGATGAAGACAGAGATAGATGAAGACAGAGCTGGATGAAGACAGAGCTGGATGAAGAAAGGCAGAGCTAGATGAAGACAGCTGAATGAAGACAGAGCTGGATGAAGACAGAGATAGATGAAGACAGAGCTAGATGAAGACAGAGCTGGATGAAGACAGAGCTGGATGAAGAAAGGTAGAGCTAGATGAAGAAAGGCAGAGCTAGATGAAGACAGAGCTAGATGAAGACAGAGCTAGATGAAGACAGAGCTGGATGAAGAAAGGCAGAGCTAGATGAGGGCAGAGCTAGATGAAGGCAGAGCTGGATGAAGAAAGGCAGAGCTAGATGAAGACAGAGCTGGATGAAGACAGAGCTGGATGAAGACAGAGCTGGATGAAGACAGAGCTGGATGAAGACAGAGCTAGATGAAGACAGAGCTAGATGAAGACAGAGCTAGATGAAGGCAGAGCTAGATGAAGACAGAGCTGGATGAAGAAAGGCAGAGCTAGATGAAGACAGAGCTGGATGAAGAAAGGCAGAGCTAGATGAAGAAAGGCAGAGCTGGATGAAGAAAGACAGAGCTGGATGAAGACAGAGCTGGATGAAGACAGAGCTGGATGAAGACAGAGCTGGATGAAGACAGAGCTGGATGAAGACAGAGCTAGATGAAGACAGAGCTGGATGAAGACAGAGCTGGATGAAGACAGAGCTGGATGAAGACAGGCAGAGCTAGATGAAGACAGGCAGAGCTAGATGAAGACAGGCAGAGCTAGATGAAGACAGGCAGAGCTAGATGAAGACAGGCAGAGCTAGATGAAGACAGGCAGAGCTAGATGAAGAAAGGCAGAGCTAGATGAAGACAGAGCTGGATGAAGACAGAGCTGGATGAAGAAAGGCAGAGCTAGATGAAGACAGCTGAATGAAGACAGAGCTGGATGAAGACAGAGATAGATGAAGACAGAGCTAGATGAAGACAGAGCTGGATGAAGACAGAGCTGGATGAAGAAAGGTAGAGCTAGATGAAGAAAGGCAGAGCTAGATGAAGACAGAGCTAGATGAAGACAGAGCTAGATGAAGACAGAGCTGGATGAAGAAAGGCAGAGCTAGATGAGGGCAGAGCTAGATGAGGGCAGAGCTAGATGAAGGCAGAGCTGGATGAAGAAAGGCAGAGCTAGATGAAGACAGAGCTGGATGAAGACAGAGCTGGATGAAGACAGAGCTGGATGAAGACAGAGCTGGATGAAGACAGAGCTAGATGAAGACAGAGCTAGATGAAGACAGAGCTAGATGAAGACAGAGCTGGATGAAGAAAGGCAGAGCTAGATGAGGGCAGAGCTAGATGAAGGCAGAGCTGGATGAAGAAAGGCAGAGCTAGATGAAGACAGAGCTGGATGAAGACAGAGCTGGATGAAGACAGAGCTGGATGAAGACAGAGCTGGATGAAGACAGAGCTAGATGAAGACAGAGCTAGATGAAGACAGAGCTAGATGAAGGCAGAGCTAGATGAAGACAGAGCTGGATGAAGAAAGGCAGAGCTAGATGAAGACAGAGCTGGATGAAGAAAGGCAGAGCTAGATGAAGAAAGGCAGAGCTGGATGAAGAAAGACAGAGCTGGATGAAGACAGAGCTGGATGAAGACAGAGCTGGATGAAGACAAAGCTGGATGAAGACAGAGCTAGATGAAGACAGAGCTAGATGAAGACAGAGCTGGATGAAGACAGAGCTGGATGAAGACAGAGCTAGATGAAGACAGGCAGAGCTAGATGAAGACAGGCAGAGCTAGATGAAGACAGGCAGAGCTAGATGAAGACAGGCAGAGCTAGATGAAGAAAGGCAGAGCTAGATGAAGACAGAGCTGGATGAAGACAGAGCTGGATGAAGACAGAGCTGGATGAAGAAAGGCAGAGCTAGATGAAGACAGCTGAATGAAGACAGAGCTGGATGAAGACAGAGATAGATGAAGACAGAGCTAGATGAAGACAGAGCTGGATGAAGACAGAGATGGATGAAGAAAGGTAGAGCTAGATGAAGAAAGGCAGAGCTAGATGAAGTCAGAGCTAGATGAAGACAGAGCTAGATGAAAACAGAGCTGGATGAAGAAAGGCAGAGCTAGATGAGGGCAGAGCTAGATGAAAACAGAGCTAGATGAAGAAAGGCAGAGCTAGATGTAGAAAGGCAGAGCTGGATGAAGACAGCTGGATGAAGACAGAGCTGGATGAAGACAGAGCTGGATGAAGACAGAGCTAGATGAAGACAGAGCTAGATGAAGACAGAGCTAGATGAAGACAGAGCTGGATGAAGACAGAGCTGGATGAAGACAGAGCTAGATGAAGACAGAGCTAGATGAAGACAGAGCTAGATGAAGACAGAGCTGGATGAAGAAAGGCAGAGCTAGATGAGGGCAGAGCTAGATGAAGGCAGAGCTGGATGAAGAAAGGCAGAGCTAGATGAAGACAGAGCTGGATGAAGACAGAGCTGGATGAAGACAGAGCTGGATGAAGACAGAGCTGGATGAAGACAGAGCTAGATGAAGACAGAGCTAGATGAAGACAGAGCTAGATGAAGGCAGAGCTAGATGAAGACAGAGCTGGATGAAGAAAGGCAGAGCTAGATGAAGACAGAGCTGGATGAAGAAAGGCAGAGCTAGATGAAGACAGAGCTGGATGAAGAAAGGCAGAGCTAGATGAAGAAAGGCAGAGCTGGATGAAGAAAGACAGAGCTGGATGAAGACAGAGCTGGATGAAGACAGAGCTGGATGAAGACAAAGCTGGATGAAGACAGAGCTAGATGAAGACAGAGCTAGATGAAGACAGAGCTGGATGAAGACAGAGCTGGATGAAGACAGAGCTAGATGAAGACAGGCAGAGCTAGATGAAGACAGGCAGAGCTAGATGAAGACAGGCAGAGCTAGATGAAGACAGGCAGAGCTAGATGATGAAAGGCAGAGCTAGATGAAGACAGAGCTGGATGAAGACAGAGCTGGATGAAGACAGAGCTAGATGAAGACAGAGCTAGATGAAGACAGAGCTAGATGAAGACAGAGCTGGATGAAGAAAGGCAGAGCTAGATGAGGGCAGAGCTAGATGAAGGCAGAGCTGGATGAAGAAAGGCAGAGCTAGATGAAGACAGAGCTGGATGAAGACAGAGCTGGATGAAGACAGAGCTGGATGAAGACAGAGCTGGATGAAGACAGAGCTAGATGAAGACAGAGCTAGATGAAGACAGAGCTAGATGAAGGCAGAGCTAGATGAAGACAGAGCTGGATGAAGAAAGGCAGAGCTAGATGAAGACAGAGCTGGATGAAGAAAGGCAGAGCTAGATGAAGACAGAGCTGGATGAAGAAAGGCAGAGCTAGATGAAGAAAGGCAGAGCTGGATGAAGAAAGACAGAGCTGGATGAAGACAGAGCTGGATGAAGACAGAGCTGGATGAAGACAAAGCTGGATGAAGACAGAGCTAGATGAAGACAGAGCTAGATGAAGACAGAGCTGGATGAAGACAGAGCTGGATGAAGACAGAGCTAGATGAAGACAGGCAGAGCTAGATGAAGACAGGCAGAGCTAGATGAAGACAGGCAGAGCTAGATGAAGACAGGCAGAGCTAGATGAAGAAAGTCAGAGCTAGATGAAGAAGACAGAGCTGGATGAAGACAGAGCTGGATGAAGACAGAGCTGGATGAAGAAAGGCAGAGCTAGATGAAGACAGCTGAATGAAGACAGAGCTGGATGAAGACAGAGATAGATGAAGACAGAGCTAGATGAAGACAGAGCTGGATGAAGACAGAGATGGATGAAGAAAGGTAGAGCTAGATGAAGAAAGGCAGAGCTAGATGAAGTCAGAGCTAGATGAAGACAGAGCTAGATGAAAACAGAGCTGGATGAAGAAAGGCAGAGCTAGATGAGGGCAGAGCTAGATGAAAACAGAGCTAGATGAAGAAAGGCAGAGCTAGATGTAGAAAGGCAGAGCTGGATGAAGACAGCTGGATGAAGACAGAGCTGGATGAAGACAGAGCTGGATGAAGACAGAGCTAGATGAAGACAGAGCTAGATGAAGACAGAGCTAGATGAAGACAGAGCTGGATGAAGACAGAGCTGGATGAAGACAGAGCTAGATGAAGACAGAGCTAGATGAAGACAGAGCTAGATGAAGACAGAGCTGGATGAAGAAAGGCAGAGCTAGATGAGGGCAGAGCTAGATGAAGGCAGAGCTGGATGAAGAAAGGCAGAGCTAGATGAAGACAGAGCTGGATGAAGACAGAGCTGGATGAAGACAGAGCTGGATGAAGACAGAGCTGGATGAAGACAGAGCTAGATGAAGACAGAGCTAGATGAAGACAGAGCTAGATGAAGACAGAGCTAGATGAAGACAGAGCTGGATGAAGAAAGGCAGAGCTAGATGAAGACAGAGCTGGATGAAGAAAGGCAGAGCTAGATGAAGAAAGGCAGAGCTGGATGAAGAAAGACAGAGCTGGATGAAGACAGAGCTGGATGAAGACAGAGCTGGATGAAGACAAAGCTGGATGAAGACAGAGCTAGATGAAGACAGAGCTAGATGAAGACAGAGCTGGATGAAGACAGAGCTGGATGAAGACAGAGCTAGATGAAGACAGGCAGAGCTAGATGAAGACAGGCAGAGCTAGATGAAGACAGGCAGAGCTAGATGAAGACAGGCAGAGCTAGATGAAGAAAGGCAGAGCTAGATGAAGACAGAGCTGGATGAAGACAGAGCTGGATGAAGACAGAGCTGGATGAAGAAAGGCAGAGCTAGATGAAGACAGCTGAATGAAGACAGAGCTGGATGAAGACAGAGATAGATGAAGACAGAGCTAGATGAAGACAGAGCTGGATGAAGACAGAGATGGATGAAGAAAGGTAGAGCTAGATGAAGAAAGGCAGAGCTAGATGAAGTCAGAGCTAGATGAAGACAGAGCTAGATGAAAACAGAGCTGGATGAAGAAAGGCAGAGCTAGATGAGGGCAGAGCTAGATGAAAACAGAGCTAGATGAAGAAAGGCAGAGCTAGATGTAGAAAGGCAGAGCTGGATGAAGACAGCTGGATGAAGACAGAGCTGGATGAAGACAGAGCTGGATGAAGACAGAGCTAGATGAAGACAGAGCTAGATGAAGACAGAGCTAGATGAAGACAGAGCTGGATGAAGACAGAGCTGGATGAAGACAGGCAGAGCTAGATAAAGACAGGCGGAGCTAGATGAAGACAGGCAGAGCTAGATGAAGACAGGCAGAGCTAGATGAAGACAGGCAGAGCTAGATGAAGACAGGCAGAGCTAGATGAAGAAAGGCAGAGCTAGATGAAGACAGCTGAATGAAGACAGAGCTGGATGAAGACAGAGATAGATGAAGACAGAGCTGGATGAAGACAGAGCTGGATGAAGAAAGGCAGAGCTAGATGAAGACAGCTGAATGAAGACAGAGCTGGATGAAGACAGAGATAGATGAAGACAGAGCTGGATGAAGACAGAGCTGGATGAAGAAAGGTAGAGCTAGATGAAGAAAGGCAGAGCTAGATGAAGACAGAGCTAGATGAAGACAGAGCTAGATGAAGACAGAGCTGGATGAAGAAAGGCAGAGCTAGATGAGGGCAGAGCTAGATGAAGGCAGAGCTGGATGAAGAAAGGCAGAGCTAGATGAAGACAGAGCTGGATGAAGACAGAGCTGGATGAAGACAGAGCTGGATGAAGACAGAGCTGGATGAAGACAGAGCTAGATGAAGACAGAGCTAGATGAAGACAGAGCTAGATGAAGGCAGAGCTAGATGAAGACAGAGCTGGATGAAGAAAGGCAGAGCTAGATGAAGACAGAGCTGGATGAAGAAAGGCAGAGCTAGATGAAGAAAGGCAGAGCTGGATGAAGAAAGACAGAGCTGGATGAAGACAGAGCTGGATGAAGACAGAGCTGGATGAAGACAGAGCTGGATGAAGACAGAGCTAGATGAAGACAGAGCTAGATGAAGACAGAGCTGGATGAAGACAGAGCTGGATGAAGACAGAGCTGGATGAAGACAGGCAGAGCTAGATGAAGACAGGCAGAGCTAGATGAAGACAGGCAGAGCTAGATGAAGACAGGCAGAGCTAGATGAAGACAGGCAGAGCTAGATGAAGAAAGGCAGAGCTAGATGAAGACAGAGCTGGATGAAGACAGAGCTGGATGAAGAAAGGCAGAGCTAGATGAAGACAGCTGAATGAAGACAGAGCTGGATGAAGACAGAGATAGATGAAGACAGAGCTAGATGAAGACAGAGCTGGATGAAGACAGAGCTGGATGAAGAAAGGTAGAGCTAGATGAAGAAAGGCAGAGCTAGATGAAGACAGAGCTAGATGAAGACAGAGCTAGATGAAGACAGAGCTGGATGAAGAAAGGCAGAGCTAGATGAGGGCAGAGCTAGATGAGGGCAGAGCTAGATGAAGGCAGAGCTGGATGAAGAAAGGCAGAGCTAGATGAAGACAGAGCTGGATGAAGACAGAGCTGGATGAAGACAGAGCTGGATGAAGACAGAGCTGGATGAAGACAGAGCTAGATGAAGACAGAGCTAGATGAAGACAGAGCTAGATGAAGACAGAGCTGGATGAAGAAAGGCAGAGCTAGATGAGGGCAGAGCTAGATGAAGGCAGAGCTGGATGAAGAAAGGCAGAGCTAGATGAAGACAGAGCTGGATGAAGACAGAGCTGGATGAAGACAGAGCTGGATGAAGACAGAGCTGGATGAAGACAGAGCTAGATGAAGACAGAGCTAGATGAAGACAGAGCTAGATGAAGGCAGAGCTAGATGAAGACAGAGCTGGATGAAGAAAGGCAGAGCTAGATGAAGACAGAGCTGGATGAAGAAAGGCAGAGCTAGATGAAGAAAGGCAGAGCTGGATGAAGAAAGACAGAGCTGGATGAAGACAGAGCTGGATGAAGACAGAGCTGGATGAAGACAAAGCTGGATGAAGACAGAGCTAGATGAAGACAGAGCTAGATGAAGACAGAGCTGGATGAAGACAGAGCTGGATGAAGACAGAGCTAGATGAAGACAGGCAGAGCTAGATGAAGACAGGCAGAGCTAGATGAAGACAGGCAGAGCTAGATGAAGACAGGCAGAGCTAGATGAAGAAAGGCAGAGCTAGATGAAGACAGAGCTGGATGAAGACAGAGCTGGATGAAGACAGAGCTGGATGAAGAAAGGCAGAGCTAGATGAAGACAGCTGAATGAAGACAGAGCTGGATGAAGACAGAGATAGATGAAGACAGAGCTAGATGAAGACAGAGCTGGATGAAGACAGAGATGGATGAAGAAAGGTAGAGCTAGATGAAGAAAGGCAGAGCTAGATGAAGTCAGAGCTAGATGAAGACAGAGCTAGATGAAAACAGAGCTGGATGAAGAAAGGCAGAGCTAGATGAGGGCAGAGCTAGATGAGGGCAGAGCTAGATGAAGGCAGAGCTGGATGAAGAAAGGCAGAGCTAGATGAAGACAGAGCTGGATGAAGACAGAGCTGGATGAAGACAGAGCTGGATGAAGACAGAGCTAGATGAAGACAGAGCTAGATGAAGACAGAGCTAGATGAAGACAGAGCTAGATGAAGGCAGAGCTAGATGAAGACAGAGCTGGATGAAGAAAGGCAGAGCTAGATGAAGACAGAGCTGGATGAAGAAAGACAAAGCTAGATGAAGAAAGGCAGAGCTAGATGAAGAAAGGCAGAGCTGGATGAAGAAAGACAGAGCTAGATGAAGGAAGACAGAGCTAGATGAAGGAAGACAGAGCTAGATGAAGGAAGACAGAGCTAGATGAAGGAAGACAGAGCTAGATGAAGGAAGACAGAGCTAGATGAAGGAAGACAGAGCTAGATGAAGGAAGACAGAGCTAGATGAAGGAAGACAGAGCTAGATGAAGACAGAGCTAGATGAAGACAGAGCTAGATGATCATGATTCATAGACCTAGACTAGTATTTACTCAAGCCCAAATGTGGTCTGTGTCATTCTCAGAACGAGTCTCTCCAAACAGACCACAGTTGTCCTTCTTTCTCACCATAGGATTCATCACAGTCTGTGGACTTGACACACAGGAGAATGTGCTGATCCAACAGATACTCCGGGTCTGAGATGATAGGGACGAGCTTTAAAAAGACACGAGAGGAGCTCTGTTACATCAAAAATACGCCATATTGTAAACTCAACTAGCCTAGTGCAACAAAAAAAAATGTAATTGTCAACAAACCTCAACTTGGTTTCCAAACCGAACTTTGATTGACCCATCTGAGTGATCTTGGTTCTCTCCTTCCGAGCTCTTGACGAATTCTGTGGACAGAATGTATGCAGTTATGCTGGTCCCAGATCTGTTTGTGCTATATAACCAATTCAAGTTTGGTATGAGAATGAACAATAGGAGTCGTAAAGATGAACAGATCTGGGACCAAACTAGCGTGCAGTCACTGTGAGTTAGATTACATTTCAGTTGAAGCTATTGATATACATTGTTTTGAAACAATCAAGAATCCCAGAAAAATGAAAAAAAAGCTCACAATATTTATTTAACCAGGCAAGTCAGTTAAGAACAAATTCTTATTTTCAATGACAGCCTGTTCAGGGGTAGAATGACAGATTTGTACCTTGTCAGCTCAGGGGTTTGAACTTGCAACCTTCCAGTTACTAGTCCAACGCTCTAACCACTAGGCTACCCTGCCGCCCCGAAATCCATAACTTGCGATGTGTTTGAACAGGAAGTCCACTGTGTGCAGCTCACCCTGCATTATCAGCTCAAACATAAATAACATGAGCATGTCTACTTCTGCTAAGCTTCCCAGTAAAGCAATGAAAACAATCAAGCATCCCAGAAAAATTAACATATGTAGCTTAAGAAACCAGTTTCATTATATCAATAACTTGCTGGTAACAGATGACAGATTCATAGCCTGACTCTATCTCTGAAACCCACTTAGATAATACAGTGGTAGCAATACATGGTTATAACATCTACAGAAAAGACAGAAATGCCAACAGAGGCGGTGTTGCGGTCTATATTCAGAACCACATCCCTGTGAAGCTTAGAGAGGATCTCATGTTCAATACTGTTGAAGTAATATGGCTACAGGTTCATATGCCTCACCTAAAGCCCGTTATTGTGGGAAGCTGCTATAGACCACCAAGTGCTAACAGTCAGTATCTGGAAAATATGTGTGAAATGCTTGATAATGTATGTGATATCAACAGAGGTATATTTTCTGGGTGACCTAAATATTGACTGGCTTTCATCAAGCTGCCCACTCAATATTACTTCAAACGGTAACCAGTGTATGCAACCTGGTTCAGGTTATAAGTCAACCTACCACAAGCAGAACAGGAATGAAATCCACATTTAAGGGCCAGACGTGCTGCCCTGTTCTGGGCCAGTTGCAATTTTCCAAAGTCCCTCTTTGTGGCACCTATCCACATCACTCGGCAGTAGTCCAGGTGCAACAAAAGTAGGGCCTGTAGGACCTGCCTTGTTGATATTGTTGTTAAGAAGGTAGAACAGTGCTTTATTGTGGACAGACCTCTCCCCATCTTAGCTACTGTGGCTGCCGTGCTATGTTGTTGTCTTTAGGTCTCTCTTTATGTTGTGTTGTCTCACTTGTCGAGATGTGTGTTTTGTCCTATATTTTTATTTAATTTATTTGTATTTTTAATCCAAGGCCTCATCCCCACAGGAGGCCTTTTGGTGGGCCGTCATTGTAAATAACAATTTGTTCTTAACTGACTTGCCTAGTTAAATAAATAAAAATACTCTTGCATCACCTAGCCGTGTCTGAATCCTGGCTTAGGAAGGCCACCAAAATTCTGAAATTTTCATCCCCAACTATCACATTTTCCGACGATATAGAACTGCCAAAGGGGAGGAGTTGCAATCTACTGCAGAGATCTGTCATACTATGCAGGTCTGTGATCGAACAATTTGAGCTTCTACTTTTAAAAGCCACCTTTCCAGAAACAAGTCTCTCACCGTTGCCGCTTGTTATAGACCCCTCTCAGCTTCCAGCTGTGCCCTGGACACCATATGTGAATTGATTGCCTCCCATCTATCTTCAGAGTTCACACTGCTAGGTGACCTAAACTGGGATATGCTTAAAACCCTGGCCGTCCTACAATCTAAGCTAGATGCCCTCAATCTCACACAAATTATCAAGGAATTTACCAGGTACGACCCTAAATCCGTAACCCTCTTAGATATCATCCTGACCAACTTGCCCTCTAAATACACCTCTGCTGTCTTCAACCAGGATCTCAGCAATCACTGCCTCATTGCCTGCGTCCGTAATGGGTCCGCGGTCAAACGACCACCCCTCATCACTGTCAAACGCTCCCTAAAACACCTTTCTAATCAACCTGGCCCGGGTATCCTGGAAGGATATTGACCTCATCCCGTCAGTAGACGATGGTTGGTTACTCTTTAAAAGTGCTTTCCTCACCATCTTAAATAAGCGTTCATAAAAATGTCGTTCATAAAATGTAGAACTAAGAACAGATATAGCCCTTGGTTCACCTCAAAACCTGATTGCCCTTGACCAGCACAAAAACATCCTGTGGCATTCTGCATTAGTATTTAATAGACCCCGCAATATGCAACTTTTCAGGGAAGTTAGTAACCAATATACAGTCAGTTAGGAAAGCTAAGGCTAGCTTTTTCAAACAGAAATTTGCATCCTGTAGCACTAATTCCAAAAAGTTTTGGGACACTGTAAAGTCCATGGAAAATAAGTGCATCTCCTCCCAGCTGCCCACTGCACTTAGGCTAGGAAACATTGTCACCACCGATAAATCTAAGATAATTTCAATAAGCACTTTTCTACAGCTGGCCATGCTTTCCTCCTGGCTATCCCTACCTCGGGCAACAGCTCTGCACCCCCTGCAGCAACTCCAGACAGCGGATGTTCCGAAAGTGCTACAAAATCTGGATCCCTACAAATCAGCCGGTCGAGACAATCTGGACCCTCTCTTTCTAAAATTATCTCCCAAAATTGTTGCAACCCTTATTACTAGCCTGTTCAACCTCTCTTTCGTATCGTCTGAGATCCCCAAAGATTGAAAAGCTGCAGCGGTCTTCCCCTCTTCAAAGGGGGGGACACTCTAGACCCAAACTATTATAGACCTATATCCATCCTGCCCTGCCTTTCTAAAATCTTCGAAAGCCAAGTTAACAAACAGATCACCGACCATTTCGAATCCCACCGTACCTTCTCCACTATGCTATCTGGTTTCCGAGCTGGTCATGGGTGCACCTCTGCCACGTTCAAGGTCCTAAACGATATCATAATTGATAAGATACAATACTGTGCAGCTGTCTTCATCGCCCTGGCGAAGGCTTCGACTCTGTCAATTACCGCATTCTTATCAGCAGACTCATTATCCTTGGTTTCTCAAATGACTGCCTCGCCTGGTTCACCAACTACTTCTCAGATAGAGTTCAGTGTGTCAAATCAGAGGGCCTGTTGTCCGGACCTCTGGCAGTCTCTATGGGGGTGCCACAGTGTTCAATTCTCAGGCCGACTCTCTTCTCTGTATATATCAATCATGTTGCTCTTGCTGCTGGTGATTCTCTGATCCACCTCTACGCAGATGACACCATTCTGTATACATCTGGCCCTTCTTTGGACACTGTGTTAACAAACCTCCAAACGAGCTTCAATGCCATTCAACACTCCTTCCGTGGCCTTCAACTGCTTTTAAATTCTAGTAAAACTAAATGCATGCTCTTCAACCGATCGCTGCCCGCACCCGCCAGCCCGACTAGATTCACTCCTCTGGACGGTTCTGACTTAGAATATGTGGACAACTACAGATACCTAGGTGTCTGGTTAGACTGTAAACTCTCCTTCCAGACTCACATTAACCATCTCCAATCCAAAATTAAATCTAGAATTGGCTTCCTATTTCACAACAAAGACTCCTTCACTCATGTTGCCAAACATACCCTCATAAGACTGACTATCCTACCAATCCTTGACTTCGGTGATGTCATCTATAAAATAGCCTCCAACACCCTACTCAACAAATTGGATGTAGTCTATCACAGTGCAATCCGCTTTGTCACCAAAGCCCCATATACTACCCATCACTGCGACCTGTATGCTCTTCGTTGGCTGGTCCTCGCTACATATTCATCGCCAAACCCACTGGCTCCAGGTCATCTATAAGTCTTCGCTAGGTAAAGCCCTGCCTTATCTCAGCTCACTGGTCACCATAGCAACACCCACCCATATCATGCGTGCCAGCAGTTAAATTTCACTGGTCACCCCCAAAGCCAACACCTCCTTTGGATCCCTTTCCTTCCAGTTCTCTGCTACCAATGACTGGAACGAATTGCAAAACTCACTGAAGCTGGATTTAAGCATCAGCTGTCAGAGCAGCTTACTGTGCCTGTACACAGCCAATCTGTAAATAGCACACCCAACTACCTCATCCCCATATTGTTATTTATATTTTTTGCTCTTTTGCACCCCAGCATCGCTACTTGCACATCATCATCTGCGCATCTATCACTCCAATGTTAATGCTAAATTGTAATTATTTCGCCTCTATGGCCTATTTATTGCCTTAGCTCTGTAATCTTTTTTTCCCACACACTGTACATAGATTTTTTTTCTATTGTGTTATTGACTGTACATTTGCTTATGTGTAACTCTGTGTTGCTGTTTTTGTCGCACTGCTTTGCTTTATCCTGGCCAGGTCACAGTTGTAAATGAGAACTTGTTCTCAACTGGCCTACCTGGTTAAATAAAGGTGAAATAATAAATTAAATTAAATCAATATGTTTTGACCAAATCCAGGGTTACTCCAAGGAATTTAGTCTCCTCAACTTGCTCAATTTCCACATTATTTATTACAATATTTAGTTAAGATTTAGGGTTTAGTGAATGATTTGTCTCAAATACAATGCTTTGAAATATCTAGGACTAATTTATTCCTTGCCACCCATTCTGAAAATGACTGCAGTTCTGACTGCAGTTCATTTGTTGAGTCTTTACTCAGAGCCAGTGGCAGGTCACTAGTGTACATTTAAAAAAAAGTATGGGGCCTAGACAGCTGCCCTGGGGAATGCCTGATTCTACCTAGATTATGTTGGAGAGGCATATATAGCAGGGGGTGTAAAGCCATAACATATACGTTTTTCCAGCAGCATACTATGATTGATAATGTCAAAAGCTGCACTGAGTCTAACAAAACAGTTCCCACAATCTTTTTATTATCAATTTCTCTCTGCCAATCATCCATAATTTGGGTGAGTGTCGTCCATGTTGAATGCCCTTCCCTATAAGCATGCTGAAGTCTATTGTTCATTTATTTACTGTAAAATAGCATTGTACCTGGTCAAACACAATTTTTTTATCCAAAAGATTACTAAGGGTTGGTAACAGGCTGATTGGTCGGCTATTTGAGCCAGTAAAGGGGGCTTTACTCTTCTTGGGTAGTGGAATTGCTTTTGCTTCCCTCCAGGCTTGAGGGCACACACATGTTTGTAAGCTTAGGGATGGCAAATAGGAGTGGCAATATCATTCGCTATCATCCTCTGTAATTTTCCATCCAAGTTGTGATACCCAGGTGGCTTGTCATTGTTGATAGACAACAATACGTTTTTCACCTCTATCACACAGTTACTTTACCGAATTCAAAATTACACTGCTTGTCTTTCATAATTTGGTCAGTTATATACTCAGATGTGTAGGTTCAGTGTTTGTTGCTAATTTTGCCAATTATAAAAGTAGTTGGTAGTATCAGTGTGTTTTGTGATGAATGAGCCACATGATTCAATGAATGATGGAGCTGAGTTTGCCTTTTTGCTCAGAATGGAATTTTACGATCATTCTTTATATAATTGATCTTTGTTTCATAGTGTAGTTTATTCTTCTTTTTGTTGTGTTTAGTCACATGATTTCTAGATTTGCAGTACTTGTGCCAATCGGTTGTGCAGCCAGATTATTTACCATTCCTTCTGCCTCATCCCTCTCAACCATAACATTTTTCAATTTCTCATCAATCCAAGGGAATATAATGGTTTTTACAGTCATTTTCTTAATGGGTGCATGTTTATTAGTAACTGGAATAAGCAATTTCATAAATGTGTCAAGTGCAGCGTCTGGTTGCTCCTCATTACACACCACAGACCAGCAGCGTCTGGTTGCTCCTCATTACACACCATGGACCAACAAATATTCTTTACATCGTCAAAATAGGAATCACTACAAATCCTATTGTATGACCTCTTAGACACAATATTAGGTACAGCCTTTGGAACGTTGGTTTTCCAACATGTGGCTACTAACTATATTGTGATCACTACAACTGATGGATTTGGATACTGCTTTACATCAGATTTCTGCAGCATTAGTAGGTGTGATCAATACATTAACGTACACATAGAGCTAACATGAATTATAATGTATATTACTGCCTTAATTTTAGCTGAACCCCAGGAAGAGTAGCCTTGGTAGCAGCTAATGGGGATCCATAGCAAATACAAATAAGTTCGATTTTAGCGTTATCCACTATTGGGACTCAAGAGTGATGCAGCGGTCTAAGGCACCGCATCTCAGCACTAGAGGCATCACTACAGACCCTGGATTCGATCCCGGGCTGTATCACAACCGGCCATAAATCGGGAGTCCCATAGGGCGGCGCACAATTTTGCCCAGCGTCGTCCGGGTTAGGGTAGGGTTTGGCCGGGTTAGGGTAGGGTTTGGCCGGGTTAGGGTAGGGTTTGGCCGGGGTAGGCCATCATCATAAAATAAGAATTTGACACCGACTTGCTTAGTTAAATAAAGGTTAAATGCAAAAATGAAATAAACCACTGTGTTCAGATGGAATAAGGTCTAGTCTTACTCTCTAAGCAGCTGGAGTGGTATTCGAGGAAGAACTTGGTCTTGGACTTTGTCATGAGGGTGGCAACGCAGTTCATGAACTTGATCCCACCCTGAGACACCCTGCTGGGATCTGGAAAGAAAGATTTTTTAAAAAGACCATTTGAAAGGTAGTTGTCTTGTCCATAATGTTTGACTAGGAAAACAGTAGAAAGAACTTCTTAGGAGTCAGATAATTTCTAACGTCAGATGTAATAGGCTGTGTTTAAACATGCAGCCCAATTCTGATATTTTTTTCCACCACTAATTGGTCTTTTTGACAAATCTCATCAGATCTTTTTTCTGAGCTGATTGGATTTGTAAAAAATAAAAAAATAAATTGGTCTGACTGTGTCACAGTCATTAGTCACACAGTCGGCACGGTGTAACTGTCTAGCGAAGTTAGAAACTGTACCGTGCTTGGAGACAAACTGCGATGCCACTCCAACTTCAAATGTGGAGAAAACTGGAGAGTGGTCACTGGTCATGATGTCATTGGTACACCCTGCAAAAGAGGTTTGCCTAATGATATAATTGGTAATAACATTAGCTAAAATGAAACATGTATTTAATTGGTTATTGCAATGAATCAATCGATCAATTATCATGGCAGTAGTCTCACCGTATGACTGACAGAACACATGCACCAAGGGGTAGGACTTCCGTAGAACGCGATCACACCATGATGGTAGATTGTATTTAGTCTGTGAGGGAGAAAAATGTAAATAGTGAACTTTTAGAAATTCAGTCATCTACAGCACCTCCTACTGGAGAGTTGATCTATCTACTATCTCTTTGGTCTCCCATCCAGGGTTTTAACTAAGACCAGCCCTGCTTAGCTTTGACTACTACTAATATGCTATCATGAGAAATATTACTGAGAGATCCCTTAATAACTCAATTTGATTTAGTCGTATTCTTTAACTTAGACTTTTTGGTTGAGATGGAGACGTGAATCTAACATATCAATTATTCATTTGTAGACAAACATGTATTAAAGCCAGACTATGTCAATGGCACAAAAATTAAATCTTCAAATGTTGATATTTGGTTGTGTTGACAATCCAATCACTTTTACAATACAGTACATAGCCTATTAACTTGTTGACAAGTTAAGAAATGATTTGTAGGATTAAACCAGTGTGCTAAAATGCAAACATCCATTAGATACATCTCCTTTAAATGTTGATATTTGGTTGCGTTGCCAAACAAACACAATTCAATATAACTCTTGTAATATTACATATGATCGTAACAGTTTTTATTCAACCTTAAAATGAGTAACACATGCATGGCCACATTTTAAAGGTTGCTGTATAAATGTCTTATGTAATCCTAGAAAGTGATAATAAGTCTGTATGTTCAAGATAGCATGCAAAGGTCGCAGGTCTGTGGAGATCTTCACAATTGCTGTAATAATCTTTACAGAATCTCCAACATCATTGATCACTTTTTCTCCGTGTACTTTTAATGTAATCTTAACTGCAATCCAGGTCATTTGGTTCTGCTATGAGATGAAGACCACCTGTAAATAGCACACCCAACTACCTCATCCCCATAGTGTTACTTATCCTCTAGCTCTTTTGCACCCCAGTATCTCTACTTGCACATCATCATCTGCACATCTATCACTCCAGTGTTAATGCTAAATTGTAATTATTTCGCCACTATGGCCTATTTATTGCCTTTACCTCCCTCCTCTTCTTCATTTGCACACACTGTACATAGATTTTTCTATTGTGTTATTGACTGTACGTTTGTTCATGTGGAACTCTGTGTTGTTGTTTGTGTCACACTGCTTTGCTTTCTCTTGTCCAGGTCGCAGTTGTAAATGAGAACTTGTTCTCAACTGGCCTGCCTGGTTAAATAAAGGTGTTCTCAACTGGCCTACCTGGTTAAATAAAGGTGTTCTCAACTGGCCTACCTGGTTAAATAAAGGTGTTCTCAACTAGCCTACCTGGTTAAATAAAGGTGTTCTCAACTGGCCTACCTGGCTAAATAAAGGTGTTCTCAACAGGCCTACCTGGTTAAATAAAGGTGTTCTCAACTGGCCTACCTGGTTAAATAAAGGTGTTCTCAACTGGCCTACCTGGTTAAATAAAGGTGTTCTCAACTGGCCTACCTGGTTAAATAAAGGTGTTCTCAACTGGCCTACCTGGCTAAATAAAGGTGTTCTCAACTGGCCTACCTGGCTAAATAAAGGTGTTCTCAACTGGCCTACCTGGTTAAATAAAGGTGTTCTCAACTGGCCTACCTGGTTAAATAAAGGTGTTCTCAACTGGCCTACCTGGTTAAATAAAGGTGTTCTTAACTGACCTACCTGGTTAAATAAAGGTGTTCTCAACTGGCCTACCTGGTTAAATAAAGGTGTTCTCAACTGGCCTACCTGGTTAAATAAAGGTGTTCTCAACTGGCCTACCTGGCTAAATAAAGGTGTTCTCAACTGGCCTACCTGGTTAAATAAAGGTGTTCTCAACTGGCCTACCTGGTTAAATAAAGTTGTTCTCAACTGGCCTGCCTGGTTAAATAAAGGTGATCTCAACTGGCCTACCTGGTTAAATAAAGGTGTTCTCAACTGGCCTACCTGGTTAAATAAAGGTGTTCTCAACTGGCCTACCTGGTTAAATAAAGGTGTTCTCAACTGGCCTACCTGGTTAAATAAAGGTGTTCTCAACTGACCTACCTGGTTAAATAAAGGTGTTCTCAACTGGCCTACCTGGTTAAATAAAGGTGTTCTCAACTGGCCTACCTGGTTAAATAAAGGTGAAATAATAAAATACATTTAAAAAATAACACCATTTGAACTTTTCTTTTAAATGTTTGAAAGCACAGTGACAATACATTTAGATGATAACTAAACCCCAAAATCAGACATTATTTTTCCATTGGAATTTGACTCTGCTTGCAGATGGTTGAAAGCATAGTGAAAACACATTTGGGAATCCAACAAACTTCTAGCAGTCTTTTTGAATGGATGAATAAAAAGTTAAAATCTCATTGAGCCACTTCTTAACCAAATTCTACCCACATTTCCACGTTAAAATGATGCGGAGTGCCCAATGGGATCTGAGAAAACACCGTAAACCTACCCCTGTGGCTTTGGCCTTGGTGTAGGCATATCTCTCTCGTGTGTCTCTCTCGAAACGATAGGTGGGCGCGAAAGTGATCTCCTCCTCATCTGGAGATGAAATTAAACAACAGAGGTATCAAAGGTCAAGACAGGTTCATTCATTTTGCACATTTTAATGAGGAAGTGATGATGAAACGCTGGTAAATACCTATTAAATTGCTGGGAGTTTATAAACTAAAGCAAAAAAAGAAACGCCCCTTCTTTCAGGACACCCGTCTTTCAAAGATAATTCGTAAAAATCCAAATAACTTCACAGATCTTCATTGTAAAGGGTTTAAACACAGTTTCACATGCTTGTTCAATGAACCATAAACAATTAATGAACATGCACCAGTGGAACGGTAGTTAAGACACAAACAGCTTACAGACGGTAGGCAATTAAGGTCACAGTTATGAAAACTTAGGACACTAAAGAGGCCTTTTTACTGACTCTGAAAAAGACCAAAAGAAAGATGCCCAGGGTCCCTGCTCATCTGCGTGAACGTGCCTTAGGCATGCTGCAAGGAGGCATGAGGACTGCAGATGTGGCCAGGGCAATAAATAGCAATGTCCGTACTGTGAGACGCCTAAGACAGCACTACAGGGAGACAGGACGGACAGCTGATCGTCCTCACAGTGGCAGACCACGTGTAACAACACCTGCACAGGATCTGTACATCAGAACATCACACTTGCTGGACAAGTACAGGATGGCAACAACAACTGCCTGAGTTACACCAGGAACGCACAATCACTCCATCAGTGCTCAGAGTGTCCGTAACAGTCTGGGAGAGGCTGGACTGAGGGCTTGTAGGCCTGTTGTAAGGCAGGTCCTCACCAGACATCACAGGCAACAACGCCGCCTATGGGCACAAACCCACCGTTGCTGGACCAGACAGGATTGGCAAAAAGTGCTCTGCACTGACAAGTCGCGATTTTGTTTCACCAGGGTTGATGGTCGGATTCGCCTTTAACGAAGGAATGAGCGTTACACCGAGGCCTGTACTCTGGAGCGGGATCAATTTGTAGGTGGAGGGTCCATCATGGTCTGCAGCGGTGTGTCACAGCATCATCGGACTGAGCTTGTTGTCATTGCAGGAAATCTCAATGCTGTGTGTTACTGGGAAGACATCCTCCTCCCTCATGTGGTACCCTTCCTGCATGACAATGACACCAGCCATACTGCTCGTTCTGTGTGTGATTTCCTGCAAGACAGGAATGTCAGTGTTCTGGCATTGCCAACGAAGAGCCCGGATCTCAATCCCATTGAGCACGTCTGGGACCTGTTGGATCGGAGGGTGAGGGCTAGGACCATTCCCCCCAGAAATATTCGGGAACTTGCAGGTGCCTTGGTGGAAGAGTGGGGTAACATCTCACAGCGAGAACTGGCAAATCTGGTGCAATCCATGAGGAGGAGATGCACTGCAGTATTGAATGCAGCTGGTGGCCACACCAGATACTGACTGTTACTTTTGATTTTGAACCCCCCTTTGTTCAGGAACACATTATTCCATTTCTGTTAGTCACATGTCTGTGGGACTTGTTCAGTTTGTCTCAGTTGTTGAATCTTGTTATGTTCATACAAATATTTACACATGTTAAGTTTGCTGAAAATAAACGCAGTTGACAGTGAGAGGACGTTTCTTATTTTGCTGAGTTTACATGGAGTGTGCAACTTTCTTTATTGTGATAGTTTATAGTTTATTCGTCGTTAGTCAGCACCTCCACACAAACACATTTTTCTGTTTGTGTGCCAGCTCATATTTATGAATTTACATTTCAATGAGAATAGCATAAGGACTAGGTAATGGTGGTATTAAAAGGTCCAATGCACCTGTTTTTTAAAATCTCAATATGAAATCATTTCTAGGTAACAATTAACTACCTTACTGTGATTGTTTTTAATTGAAAATGATCAAAACTTAACAAAAATGTCTTCTTAGCAAATTGCAGTTTCTCAAGCAAACAATGTAGCCAGGACTGTCTGGGGGTGGTCTGAGAGAGAGGCCTATTTGGAGGAGCCTAACGGGATGTGTCACTGTAACGGCTCTCGTTGGGAGAAGGTTTACGATTACATCGTCATTTTTAATTTTTTTATTTTTTTACTACCCCTTTTTCTCCCCAATTTCGTGGTGTCCAATTGTTTTAGTAGCTACTATCTTGTCTCATTGCTACAACTCCCGTATGGGCTCGGGAGAGACGAAGGTTGAAAGTCATGCGTCCTCCGATACACAACCCAACCAAGCCGCACTGCTTCTTAACACAGCGCACATCCAACCCGGAAGCCAGCCGCACCAATGTGTCGGAGGAAACACTGTGCACCTGGCAACCTTGGTTAGCGCGCACTGCGCCCGGCCCGCCACAGGAGTCGCTGGTGTGATCCCACAAAACCCTAAAGGAAAATGACAACTTATATGTGATCCCCAATCAGAGACAACAATAGACAGCTGCCTCTGATTGGGAACCACACACAGCCAAAAACAAAGAAATAGAAAACATAGACTTTCCCACCCGAGTCACACCCTGACCTAACCAAACACAGAGAATAAAAAGGATCAGGGCGTGTCAGTAACCTGAAAACCAGCTGTTCTTGGCAGAGAGGGCAAACTATCTTTGTTATTAGTTTATTAACAACCCCCTGTCTTTTCAAAAAGCTCTGACACTAAAAGTGCACTATCATCATTTTCACATCATTTTTTTTCAATCTCATAGTGGATATGAAACATAGGTAAAATCTAGTTTTTGACTGCACTGCCTCTTTAAAATGTTGACACTTGATAGTGTAATGGCTGTTAAGCCTGCAATACCAACATACTGTAGATGTGTGCTAACTCTATCACGGTTGATTTTGTATGAAATGTATGATTTTGCTAGTGGCCATGTCTTACCATAGTGTAGGAACACCTTCTCTTCTCCTTTCTCAATGGTGAGCTGGTCTCTACACAGCAGTTCCTGGTACTGCTGCTGTTTGATCTTGGTCACAATGCTCTCTGCTTCCTGTTAAAGGAACACAATGCAAAGCAGCTGTTCTCTTTTTCCTGCTTGGTGACGTCATCAGCACACCACTGTCTCTTTTTTCACCTAACTTGTCGCTAACAGATAAATAGGGAATAGGAACTGCATGCTGGCTGTGTGTCCCAAATGGCACCAGGGCACGGGTCAAAAGTAGTGCACCAGATAAAGGCGCCAATTAGGATGCATAGGTCAAAAGTGGTGCACCAAATAAGGGCACCAATTATGATGCATGTCAAAAGTAGTGCACCAAATAAGGGCGCCATTTTGGATGCCTAAGTCAAAAGTAGTGCACCAAATAAGGGCGCCATTTTGGATGCCTAAGTCAAAAGTAGTGCACCAAATAAGGGCGCCATTTTGGATGCCTAAGTCAAAAGTAGTGCACCAGATAAGGGCGCCATTTTGGATGCCTAAGTCAAAAGTAGTGCACCAAATAAGGGCGCCATTTTGGATGCCTAAGTCAAAAGTAGTGCACCAAATAAGGGCGCCATTTTGGATGCCTAAGTCAAAAGTAGTGCACCAGATAAGGGCGCCATTTTGGATGCATATGTCAAAAGCAGTGCACCAAATAAGGGCGCCATTTAGGATACGGAAACTGTTTCATGCACCAGACGTTCTGTCCTCCACGTTCTGCTAACCATTGGCCAAGTAACAACTTGTTCTCTGTTTCTTAACACATTCAAGAAGCACGTTGACAGAAATCACTTGTTGGTTACACTGACACTATTACACAAAGCAGGTTTCCATCCAACCTTTTCATGCGGGTCATGTAAATATATATTGGGTACAGGGGAAGTTAACCATAAAAATTTGTTTTTTATGTGCACTATGTCTCCACGCATAGTCCTCTATCTGCAACAAGTCAATTGGATGGAAACACATCTATGTTGGGAAAAATACGGATAATTATTGTTTTTATGCTGATTTTTAGAATATTTGTAAGAAAATCTGTCACTAATTGGATGGAAACCTAGCTACTGACATTAATTCCTCTCAGTATTATCTCCACTTTTTGTAATACTGTCATGATCTCAGTAAGAGAAGACTACGTTGAGTGTTGTTGATACTGTAAGCAACCTTAACCCAACACCAACTTGTCAAAAGGTTTGGATCTCCTGGTGTAACGGTTAAGGTGTTTGGGTTGACGGCCGCTGGACCCTGGGGTTTGAGTCCCGGTTGGGCTACCCCCCCACCCCCCAGAATTAGCTACAATACAATCTCCCCATCCAATAGTAACTAACTGCTTAACTAAGTATAACTTACTGTGGATGGCAGTTCGATTCGATAATTCAGATCCCCAAACCAGAACAGATGAGTGAATCGATGTGTGATGTCAAAGGGATTCAGTTTCTTATCTCCAAGATTAAGAAAGCGTAGGATGCTGACGTAATTCTGGTTGCGTCTGGCAAGAGAACAAATGTTGAGGAATTAAATGTCTTGTTTCAAGTTGAGATATGGTGTTTTCTTTCCTCACGTTTAGCTATTGTTTTTTTTTTGCAATATGCAGACTCACATCTTCATGTTTCTCTATTCATCAAACAGAAACGAACATAAAATAATTCCATTCATTTGTATGGGTTAGATTTAGACGAATTCCATGACACTTGTAGGGGGGTCGTAGAGAAAAACGGAGAGCAGCATCTTGTTCGTGAGGGTCTATCCTCTCTACAGTGGGGTCACAATAGTTTGTTACCCAAACGGTTCAGATGCAACAGACAAACATGGACATATCAGCATTATCGACTTCAGACAAGTCTCGTGGGGCTTGTGGGGGGGGGGGGGGGGGGGGTCAAAGAGCAAAACGTAGAACACCATCGTGTTCCCGAGAGTCTCCCCTGTCTATAGAGGGGTCAGATTAGTTCAGGTGCTACAGAGGTTTTCGTGAGAATACCTATTTTCGGGATGTCTACTGGTTTGACAAACAGCGCCCGTAGCGCTGCCACTATCCACCGCAGATGTGGAAGGGGCGACATCGGAGAATGCAGTGGATTGAGATTCTACTGGTTTGACAAACAGGTATCTCTACTGGTCTGGTATCTCTACTGGTTTGACAAACAGGTATCTCTATTGTTTTAACTGACGGATTTAGATTGACCCACCGATGCGTCAATTTTTTTTGTTAGGTTTTAAAACCTACTCAGGAAATAGAGCAGACAGACCACAAATACCATTCTAAACAATACTGGAGTGTAAACAGAACAAAACTCCTAAGAGTTTAGATACATTTTGAGGAGATGTTAATTAAATGTACTGATATTGTGCCAGTGGAATACTTTTTTATTTTTTTATGAAATCTTTCCATGTATTACTCAATGCAAGACAATTGAGAGTAGTTCTGGTCAGACATATTACCACATTTAAATGGTCTGTTTTTATTTGGTCATTTTAAATCCCAAATCTCTGTACCTACTGAGATTTATGTCTGTGAAATTAATACACTTTTTTAATTTAATGCCATTTAGCTTTCTGGTTCCTAGGGGGTCAGGAGTTCTGGGAAAACATGGAAATTGTCTACATTTGACACAGCTATTCAGTATAGGATTTTTATATTCTGAAAATTATTTTTCAACTATTTTTTTGATCCCTGCAGCTCACCTGATCTTCTTCTCGCTGCCTGAGGTCAGGTGACTGTTAACGAAGCCAAAGGAAGTACCGTTGAACATGAAGGACACACCCACTGCACCCTTATTTCCTGTAAAAAACAAAAATAAAATGGACGGATGTATCTCTGATCAAAGGGCCCGTTTCCCGGACACAGATTAAGGTTAGTCCTGGACTAAAAAGCCATTTCAAAGAGTATTCTGCATTGAGCAAGCTTTTTAATCCAGGACCAGCTATACTCTATGTCTGGGAGACAGTGAGCTGATGGGACTGCAGTGAGTTGATGGGACTGCAGTGAGTTGATGGGACTGCAGTGTGGTGATGGGACTGCAGTGTGTTGAAAGGGACTGCAGTGTGTTGATGGGACTGCAGTGAGCTGATGGGACTGCAGTGAGTTGATGGGACTGCAGTGAGCTGATGGGACTGCAGTGAGCTGATGGGACTGCAGTGAGCTGATGGGACTGCAGTGAGTTGATGGGACTGCAGTGAGTTGATGGGACTGCAGTGAGCTGATGGGACTGCAGTGAGTTGATGGGACTGCAGTGTGTTGATGGGACTGCAGTGTGTTGATGGGACTGCAGTGAGCTGATGGGACTGCAGTGAGTTGATGGGACTGCAGTGAGCTGATGGGACTGCAGTGAGCTGACGGGACTGCAGTGAGCTGATGGGACTGCAGTGAGTTGATGGGACTGCCGTGAGTTGATGGGACTGCAGTGAGCTGATGGGACTGCAGTGAGTTGATGGGACTGCAGTGAGTTGATGGGACTGCAGTGAGTTGATGGGACTGCAGTGTGTTGATGGGACTGCAGTGAGTTGATGGGACTGCAGTGTGTTGATGGGACTGCAGTGAGTTGATGGGACTGCAGTGAGCTGATGGGACTGCAGTGAGCTGATGGGACTGCAGTGAGTTGATGGGACTGCAGTGAGTTGATGGGACTGCAGTGAGCTGATGGGACTGCAGTGAGTTGATGGGACTGCAGTGAGCTGATGGGACTGCAGTGAGTTGATGGGACTGCAGTGAGTTGATGGGACTGCAGTGAGTTGATGGGACTGCAGTGTGTTGATGGGACTGCAGTGTGTTGATGGGACTGCAGTGAGCTGATGGGACTGCAGTGAGTTGATGGGACTGCAGTGAGCTGATGGGACTGCAGTGAGCTGATGGGACTGCAGTGAGTTGATGGGACTGCCGTGAGTTGATGGGACTGCAGTGAGCTGATGGGACTGCAGTGAGTTGATGGGACTGCAGTGAGTTGATGGGACTGCAGTGAGTTGATGGGACTGCAGTGTGTTGATGGGACTGCAGTGAGTTGATGGGACTGCAGTGTGTTGATGGGACTGCAGTGAGTTGATGGGACTGCAGTGAGCTGATGGGACTGCAGTGAGTTGATGGGACTGCAGTGAGTTGATGGGACTGCAGTGAGCTGATGGGACTGCAGTGAGTTGATGGGACTGCAGTGAGCTGATGGGACTGCAGTGAGTTGATGGGACTGCAGTGAGTTGATGGGACTGCAGTGAGTTGATGGGACTGCAGTGTGTTGATGGGACTGCAGTGTGTTGATGGGACTGCAGTGTGTTGATGGGACTGCAGTGAGTTGATGGGACTGCAGTGAGTTGATGGGACTGCAGTGACCTGATGGGACTGCAGTGTGTTGATGGGACTGCAGTGAGTTGATGGGACTGCAGTGAGTTGATGGGACTGCAGTGACCCGATGGGACTGCAGTGTGTTGATGGGACTGCAGTGAGCTGATCGGACTTACCCAAAGCGTTGGCGATCCCTGTCTTGACGCTGTCTGAGAAGATGTGTGAGATTCTGTTCTCGTGCTCAGGCTTGGCTAGCACAACGATCCGGATGTTCCATAGGGTCTGGGTGGCTATCTGAACAAAATTAAAACACATAATAGTGATACCTTGACCATTCCTTATGGTCGACTCTATTACAATCTGACAAACTGTATTTCAACGGGCCACTGTGATTTGTAATGTAACCCAACCTCAAACCAGTGTAGGAATAAGGAGATCGTTTAAGGGTGGGTTTACTGGACTCAGATTAAGCCTTGTCCTACACTGAAAAGCTCCATGGAGAATCTCTATTGAAAGTGCTCTTTAGTTCAGGTCCAGGCTTCATTTATTGTATGTCTGGGAAACTGGCCCTGAGTGTTGAGACTGAGACACTGGCCCTGAGTGTTGAGACTGAGACACTGGCTCTGAGTGTTGAGACTGAGACACTGGTCCTGAGTGTTGAGACTGAGACACTGGCTCTGAGTGTTGAGACTGAGACACTGGCTCTGAGTGTTGAGACTGAGACACTGGCTCTGAGTGTTGAGACTGAGACACTGGCTCTGAGTGTTGAGACTGAGACACTGGCTCTGAGTGTTGAGACTGAGACACTGGCCCTGAGTGTTGAGACTGAGACACTGGCCCTGAGTGTTGAGACTGAGACACTGGCTCTGAGTGTTGAGACTGAGACACTGGCCCTGAGTGTTGAGACTGAGACACTGGCCCTGAGTGTTGAGACTGAGACACTGGCTCTGAGTGTTGAGACTGAGACACTGGCTCTGAGTGTTGAGACTGAGACACTGGCCCTGAGTGTTGAGACTGAGACACTGGCCCTGAGTGTTGAGACTGAGACACTGGCTCTGAGTGTTGAGACTGAGACACTGGCCCTGAGTGTTGAGACTGAGACACTGGCCCTGAGTGTTGAGACTGAGACACTGGCTCTGAGTGTTGAGACTGAGACACTGGCCCTGCGTGTTGAGACTGAGACACTGGCTCTGAGTGTTGAGACTGAGACACTGGCCCTGAGTGTTGAGACTGAGACACTGGCCCTGAGTGTTGAGACTGAGACACTGGCTCTGAGTGTTGAGACTGAGACACTGGCCCTGAGTGTTGAGACTGAGACACTGGCTCTGAGTGTTGAGACTGAGACACTGGCTCTGAGTGTTGAGACTGAGACACTGGCTCTGAGTGTTGAGACTGAGACACTGGCTCTGAGTGTTGAGACTGAGACACTGGCTCTGAGTGTTGAGACTGAGACACTGGCCCTGAGTGTTGAGACTGAGACACTGGCCCTGAGTGTTGAGACTGAGACACTGGCTCTGAGTGTTGAGACTGAGACACTGGCCCTGAGTGTTGAGACTGAGACACTGGCCCTGAGTGTTGAGACTGAGACACTGGCTCTGAGTGTTGAGACTGAGACACTGGCTCTGAGTGTTGAGACTGAGACACTGGCTCTGAGTGTTGAGACTGAGACACTGGCCCTGAGTGTTGAGACTGAGACACTGGCTCTGAGTGTTGAGACTGAGACACTGGCTCTGAGTGTTGAGACTGAGACACTGGCCCTGAGTGTTGAGACTGAGACACTGGCTCTGAGTGTTGAGACTGAGACACTGGCCCTATCTCAAATCCTCTTCCCTCGATTCCTCAAATCCTATCTCTTGCCTCCTCACCCGTACTGGAGGAGAACATCCAAGGTCCCTCCCCTCAGGCCTTCTTTCTCCAATTGGTGCAAGGAATCATGACAATACTAATTGAGATAGTAACTGACTTGTTTGAAGCTGATGTTGGTGGTTCCTCTCAAGGCACTCTTCAGTGTGTCTATCCACTCCTTCTCCCCCAGGGGATCTTCCTGAGTCCCGAACACATAGATGTCATGAGGAATGTGATCGGCCGTGTCGTCCCTGGTCTTGCCCTGACCCTTACACTGGAACCAAGATGCAATGCTGTGTGGGGGGCTGGCGTTCCCTTGGGAGAGACAATGATCAATCAGTCAATCAATCAATCTATCTTTTTTATTTCAAATAGGAAATGTGTAGCTAGTTGTTGAGTCATTCAGCAAAACAATTATCCACTGAAAAAAACTGCAATATTGATATTGATCAATGGGCGATTCCATCTCAGCGTGGGCCCCAAAAAAATTTTGGTATCCGAGATTGTTCTGGCAATTCTCACATAGAAACGTAATTGTGAGGAAGGATGTTTGACATAATTTTTTTTACATTTGTTTCACAAAAAAAGAGTAATTGATACAGACAACATCTTAAGAGTCATTATACTCATTATGGTGTTCTCTATCCCATAGAGCCTAGCGGAGAGAGGATGCCCGTTGTCACAGTTCCAAGACCAACCCTAAGTGTCTGGCTAATCCTACATTAATGACGTGGGTGGATCTCAAAACTGAACCTGGATCAGCGTTAACTAGCAATGATATCCTTCGCCACCGTCGTCTTTTCGACAGATATCTCGAACCGGTCATGACGATTCAACAAAACAATCAATCATTTTCAAGTTTCTTTACAGCGAATGTCTTAGTTACATGATTGTATAACTAGCAAAGGAGTATTGAAATTGAGGGTGCAGTAATGAGGAAGTTTGGCAATGAGGAGGAAAACTAGCATAGTTCAGCTAGCCAGCTAGTTTAGCCAAGGGAAACGGGGGAAACGAGCTCGGGCCTCGTGGTTGTGCGCCCATGTAGGAGACATAATGTCGTTTTTATACCCCGACTTCAGGAGTTGGTGGCAAAAAGTTTGATTTAACAATTCAGAGACTGAAACAAATACATCAGATGATTTATATTTAAGGACAATGATTCGATATAAAGTACAATCCCGAGATCAGCTGTAAAACAAATCTTCAAATGATGTTTGAAGTGAACCCTGAAAATAGAACATGAAGGGTGAAGTCCCTTCCCTCCTTACAGGAAGCATGTAGCTTCAAATGACCTGTTTCATCATGATTTCCCCCCCCGAAAATGGTTTGTGATACAAATGTAAAAGCATATTAAATATCTTCCCTCTCAAAAACATTTTCGGGGCACGCTGGTGTGGAATCACCCCAATAGAGTATTTATTAGAAACCAACTATAACACTATGTAAAATCTTCTATCTATTCTAGGTAAAAGGTAGACATTGAAGGCAGCCATTTTACCCATATTCCAGGTGCCAACGAATACCGTGATCATATCTGGCTCAGGCTTGTCCGAGTGTTTGTTCTTCATCTGCTGAAGGAGTTGACAGAACCCCTCTCTTTTCTGGTGACACACAGACAGACGTCAGAAGGGACACCGCACAGATAACATGAAAACGTAGCACCAAAGAACTTAGGAGGTCTTTACCTTTGTGTCGTCGAAGACAAACTCTTTCCTCAGAGTTTTCTCCTTCTCTGTTTCCAGCATGATCACCAGCTTGGCAACCTTCTGGGATTTCACGAGCTGTAAGACTTGACATGACATAGATTAGACCTATGACACTACTAAGTAGAATACTATATAGGGAATTAGGTGCCGTTTGGGACAAGGACTTAGATACAATACAGAATGTAAAATATATAAAATATAAATACAATTCTCTGGGATTTTATCATGAATAGAGTACTGACTTTTATTGTGAACAAAGTATTTGTCTTCTGGCCCGTCTTTATACTTCTTGAAGTAGATCTTCCCAGTTTCCACATCCACCTTGAGGAACATCTTGGTTGTGAGACCAAGCAACTCTGATTTGACCTGTAAAAGAAGACCAACACCTCACAAGTTCACAAAAGAAACCTGTCCTGCAATTAAACCGTGCAAAGAACATTTGAAGAGAATCGTTCCAAAACGTTACATCCACAAATTTTTGCACATTTTGTTTAAATTATTATTTTTTAAATCTGAAATAATTCCTACGGGTACCTTCGTGTGCCTACGGGTGCCTACGGGTACCTTCGTGTGTAGAATATGACTGTTCCCACATGTTTTATTCATATGTTTAATGTGTATTAAAACAGGGTTTGGTTGTTCGTATCCTGTGATGTGGTTGTGTGGTCTAGCTATCTTCAGATGAATGAACTGTAAGTCGCTCTGGATAAGAGAATCTGCTGAAAATACTCACATGTTAAATGTAAATATTCTACATACAGATCTCATATTACTGTAAAACATGATTATGTATCTCTCTGAAATGAAACCATCAAGTGATTTAGATTTTAAACAAATACATGTCTGTCATTGAACAACCCCCCATGCCATGATTAGATAGCCTGCATTACCACGGTTGGCCTTCAACTTGATACTCAATGAGAGGGGGCAGAGCTAGCCTGCATTACCACGGTTGGCCTTCAACTTGATACTCAATGAGAGGGGGCAGAGCTAGCCTGGAGCTAGCTGCGCATGTAATGTAGAGTATCAATGGTATGATTTCCTTGGCTTCACATTAATGGTGTCACATGGTCAATGCCTTTGTTCATTCAAATACACTCAATGAGTTTACCCCAATGATAATTGAGAGAAATCCCTTTGTTTCAGTCAAGTTTCTTTCTAAATCTGGCCTTTTGATATGTCATAAAGTTATGAAAATGCCTCTTGGCTATTGTATCTTTTATTATTTTTTATAGCTCACTTACTTCAAATGTAATAGGTGGTATTAGAGACCTTCTGTGGCCTCCGTCGTATCCAGCCCACTCAAACACGGCTGTTTTGGCCTGAAAAAAGGGAACTACAGTATTTGAAGGGGACTTCCTCACGACTGTGTTTTTACCCTGGTCGGGGTAAGTCAACATGACACAGGAAAGACGTTTCAGCATCTCAGAGGTCACCTACACCAGGGTCACTTAGAGATTGATAGATATAGAAAATGGATGAGCTTGGTGCAAAAAAAAAAATTTGAATAACGTTTTAATTTTCGAATATGATTTTCTTCCCAAATGAAACCCTATTCCCTTATATATAGTGTGTTACTTTTGGCCAGAGCCCTATGGGCCCTATAGTAGTGCACTATATAGGGAATAGGGTGCAATTTGGGACAGGTCCTAGGGTTTAGAATGGTGTTAAAACATTACCTTCTCTTCTATGGAGTAGAGCAGTTTGGTCAGTTGTTCCAGCCTGAAGGACACAGACTGGTCGGAATCTGCTGACACCTAGAAATTAAAACAGAAACGTGATGTGAATTAGACACTTAAAGAGACAACATCATTCATTTTAAACCAACTACTGGAAACATGATATCATATTCTATTGATAGGCAGAGTGTCTATGTCTGCAGAATAAACCAAGAAAAGGGCAGAGTGTCTATTTCTGCAGAAAAACCCAAGAAAAGTGCAGACTACACTATAGTAGAATAGAGCAGAGGTAGACTACAGTACACTATAGTAGAATAGAGCAGAGGTAGACTACAGTACACTATAGTAGAATAGAGCAGAGGCAGACTACAGTACACTATAGTAGAATAGAGCAGAGGTAGACTACAGTACACTATAGTAGAATAGAGCAGAGGTAGACTACAGTACACTATAGTAGAATAGAGTAGAGGTAGACTACAGTACACTATAGTAGAATAGAGCAGAGGTAGACTACACTACAGTAGAATAGAGCAGAGGTAGACTACAGTACACTACAGTAGAATAGAGCAGAGGTAGACTACAGTACACTACAGTAGAATAGAGCAGAGGTAGACTACAGTACACTACAGTAGAATAGAGCAGAGGTAGACTACAGTACACTACAGTAGAATAGAGTAGAGGTAGACTACAGGACAGTAGAATAGAGCAGAGGTAGACTACACTATAGTAGAATAGAGCAGAGGTAGACTACAGTACACTATAGTAGAATAGAGCAGAGGTAGACTACAGTACACTACAGTAGAATAGAGCAGAGGTAGACTACAGTACACTATAGTAGAATAGAGCAGAGGTAGACTACAGGACACTATAGTAGAATAGAGCAGAGGTGGACTACACTACAGTAGAATAGAGCAGAGGCAGACTACACTACAGTAGAATAGAGCAGAGGTAGACTACACTATAGTAGAATAGAGCAGAGGCAGACTACAGGACACTATAGTAGAATAGAGCAGAGGTAGACTACAGGACACTACAGTAGAATAGAGCAGAGGTAGACTACTCTACAGTAGAATAGAGCAGAGGCAGACTACAGTACACTACAGTAGAATAGAGCAGAGGTAGACTACAGGACACTACAGTAGAATAGAGCAGAGGTAGACTACAGTACACTATAGTAGAATAGAGCAGAGGAAGACTACAGTACACTACAGTAGAATAGAGCAGAGGAAGACTACAGGACACTATAGTAGAATAGAGCAGAGGTAGACTACAGTACACTACAGTAGAATAGAGCAGAGGTAGACTACAGTACACTATAGTAGAATAGATCAGAGGTAGACTACACTACAGTAGAATAGAGCAGAGGTAGACTACACTATAGTAGAATAGAGCAGAGGTAGACTACAGTACACTACAGTAGAATAGAGCAGAGGTAGACTACAGTACACTACAGTAGAATAGAGCAGAGGTAGACTACAGTACACTATAGTAGAATAGAGCAGAGGTAGACTACAGTACACTATAGTAGAATAGAGCAGAGGTAGACTACAGGACACTATAGTAGAATAGAGCAGAGGTAGACTACAGTACACTACAGTAGAATAGAGCAGAGGTAGACTACAGTACACTACAGTAGAATAGAGCAGAGGTAGACTACAGTACACTATAGTAGAATAGAGCAGAGGTAGACTACAGGACACTATAGTAGAATAGAGCAGAGGTAGACTACAGTACACTACAGTAGAATAGAGCAGAGGTAGACTACAGTACACTACAGTAGAATAGAGCAGAGGTAGACTACAGTACACTATAGTAGAATAGAGCAGAGGTAGACTACAGTACACTATAGTAGAATAGAGCAGAGGTAGACTACAGTACACTACAGTAGAATAGAGCAGAGGTAGACTACAGGACACTACAGTAGAATAGAGCAGAGGTAGACTACAGTACACTACAGTAGAATAGAGCAGAGGTAGACTACAGGACACTACAGTAGAATAGAGCAGAGGTAGACTACAGGACACTATAGTAGAATAGAGCAGAGGTCGACTACACTAGAGTAGAATAGAGTAGAGGTAGACTACAGGACACTACAGTAGAATAGAGCAGAGGTAGACTACACTATAGTAGAATAGAGCAGAGGTAGACTACAGTACACTATAGTAGAATAGAGCAGAGGTAGACTACAGTACACTACAGTAGAATAGAGCAGAGGTAGACTACAGTACACTACAGTAGAATAGAGCAGAGGTAGACTACAGTACACTACAGTAGAATAGAGCAGAGGTCGACTACACTAGAGTAGAATAGAGTAGAGGTAGACTACAGGACACTACAGTAGAATAGAGCATAGGTAGACTACACTATAGTAGAATAGAGCAGAGGTAGACTACAGTACACTATTGTAGAATAGAGCAGAGGTAGACTACAGTACACTATAGTAGAATAGAGCAGAGGTCGACTACACTAGAGTAGAATAGAGTAGAGGTAGACTACAGGACACTACAGTAGAATAGAGCAGAGGTAGACTACACTATAGTAGAATAGAGCAGAGGTAGACTACAGTACACTATTGTAGAATAGAGCAGAGGTAGACTACAGTAGAATAGAGCAGAGGTAGACTACAGTAGAATAGAGTAGAGGTAGACTACAGGACACTACAGTAGAATAGAGTAGAGGTAGACTACAGGACACTACAGTAGAATAGAGCAGAGGTAGACTACAGGACACTACAGTAGAATAGAGTAGAGGTAGACTACAGGACACTACAGTAGAATAGAGCAGAGGTAGACTACAGGACACTACAGTAGAATAGAGTAGAGGTAGACTACAGGACACTACAGTAGAATAGAGCAGAGGTAGACTACAGGACACTACAGTAGAATAGAGCAGAGGTAGACTACAGGACACTATAGTAGAATAGAGCAGAGGTAGACTACAGGACACTATAGTAGACTAGAGCAGAGGTAGACTACACTACAGTAGAATAGAGTAGAGGTAGACTACAGGACACTACAGTAGAATAGAGCAGAGGTAGACTACAGTACACTACAGTAGAATAGAGCAGAGGTAGACTACAGTACACTACAGTAGAATAGAGCAGAGGTAGACTACAGTACACTACAGTAGACTAGAGCAGAGGTAGACTACACTACAGTAGAATAGAGTAGAGGTAGACTACAGTACACTATAGTAGAATAGAGCAGAGGTAGACTACAGGACACTACAGTAGAATAGAGCAGAGGTAGACTACAGTACACTATAGTAGAATAGAGCAGAGGTAGACTACAGGACACTATAGTAGAATAGAGCAGAGGTAGACTACAGGACACTATAGTAGAATAGAGCAGAGGTAGACTACACTACAGTAGAATAGAGCAGAGGTAGACTACAGTACACTATAGTAGAATAGAGCAGAGGTAGACTACAGGACACTATAGTAGAATAGAGCAGAGGTAGACTACAGTACACTATAGTAGAATAGAGCAGAGGTAGACTACAGGACACTATAGTAGAATAGAGCAGAGGTAGACTACAGGACACTACACTACAATGTTAAACTAAAACATCAGAGAACCTTCAGCAACATTCAGCTTTAACATAATAGCAACCTGCAATCACGCATCTACAACCAGGAAGCGCTACGTCTCATTTTAACAGAAAGACCAAGATCCTCTCCAATAAGAGCTCGCACCGACCCATTTCCTAATTGAGTGTTATTAACGGTAAACCGATTCGTCTCCAATGCAGTTACAAACCGTCTCTTTACTGAATGTTGACGTTCAAACGTCTGATAAAAAATGTAAAAAAAGTGAATATGAATAATGTCCACCTACCTGAGTCCTCAGACGTCCGATCCCTGGGGCCAGCTGCTGGTCCAGAAGCCTCTGAAAGGTCTCCAGAGTGGGCAGGGTACGGGAGATCTCGCTGGTACAACCAATAGGAGCATAGCAATTGTTTTAATGCTGTTTACCAGGGTTTATGGGGGTCAATTTCAATTCAGTTTCCATCCCTAATTGGCTGAACGAATTAAATGGACCCCGAAACCGACTGAGATCTCACTGACACCATTATAGGAGTACAGAAATGTTCTTGCATTTGACAAGGGACAATTAAACACTGTTCATAGTGAAAGCCAAGTAATATACATGTTGCAGAAGCAGCTACTGTCCGTCAGTACTGTGTACCTGTTCAGTTGTTTACAGTACTGTGTACCTGTTCAGTTGTTTACAGTACTGTGTACCTGTTCAGTTGTTTACAGTACTGTGTACCTGTTCAGTTGTTTACAGTACTGTGTACCTGTTCAGTTGTTTACAGTACTGTGTACCTGTTCAGTTGTTTACAGTACTGTGTACCTGTTCAGTTGTTTACAGTACTGTGTACCTGTTCAGTTGTTTACAGTACTGTGTACCTGTTCAGTTGTTTACAGTACTGTGTACCTGTTCAGCTGTTTACAGTACTGTGTACCTGTTCAGTTGTTTACAGTACTGTGTACCTGTTCAGCTGTTTACAGTACTGTGTACCTGTTCAGTTGTTTACAGTACTGTGTACCTGTTCAGTTGTTTACAGTACTGTGTACCTGTTCAGTTGTTTACAGTACTGTGTACCTGTTCAGTTGTTTACAGTACTGTGTACCTGTTCAGTTGTTTACAGTACTGTGTACCTGTTCAGTTGTTTACAGTACTGTGTACCTGTTCAGTTGTTTACAGTACTGTGTACCTGTTCAGTTGTTTACAGTACTGTGTACCTGTTCAGTTGTTTACAGTACTGCATACCTGTTCAGTTGTTTACAGTACTGTGTACCTGTTCAGTTGTTTACAGTACTGTGTACCTGTTCAGCTGTTTACAGTACTGTGTACCTGTTCAGTTGTTTACAGTACTGTGTACCTGTTCAGTTGTTTACAGTACTGTGTACCTGTTCAGTTGTTTACAGTACTGTGTACCTGTTCAGTTGTTTACAGTACTGTGTACCTGTTCAGTTGTTTACAGTACTGTGTACCTGTTCAGTTGTTTACAGTACTGTGTAGCTGTTCAGTTGTTTACAGTACTGTGTACCTGTTCAGTTGTTTACAGTACTGTGTACCTGTTCAGTTGTTTACAGTACTGTGTACCTGTTCAGCTGTTTACAGTACTGTGTACCTGTTCAGTTGTTTACAGTACTGTGTACCTGTTCAGCTGTTTACAGTACTGTGTACCTGTTCAGCTGTTTACAGTACTGTGTACCTGTTCAGCTGTTTACAGTACTGTGTACCTGTTCAGCTGTTTACAGTACTGTGTACCTGTTCAGCTGTTTACAGTACTGTGTACCTGTTCAGCTGTTTACAGTACTGTGTACCTGTTCAGCTGTTTACAGTACTGTGTACCTGTTCAGCTGTTTACAGTACTGTGTACCTGTTCAGTTGTTTACAGTACTGTGTACCTGTTCAGTTGTTTACAGTACTGTGTACCTGTTCAGTTGTTTACAGTACTGTGTACCTGTTCAGTTGTTTACAGTACTGTGTACCTGTTCAGTTGTTTACAGTACTGTGTACCTGTTCAGTTGTTTACAGTACTGTGTACCTGTTCAGTTGTTTACAGTACTGTGTACCTGTTCAGTTGTTTACAGTACTGTGTACCTGTTCAGTTGTTTACAGTACTGTGTACCTGTTCAGTTGTTTACAGTACTGTGTACCTGTTCAGTTGTTTACAGTACTGTGTACCTGTTCAGCTGTTTACAGTACTGTGTACCTGTTCAGTTGTTTACAGTACTGTGTACCTGTTCAGCTGTTTACAGTACTGTGTACCTGTTCAGTTGTTTACAGTACTGTGTACCTGTTCAGTTGTTTACAGTACTGTGTACCTGTTCAGCTGTTTACAGTACTGTGTACCTGTTCAGCTGTTTACAGTACTGTGTACCTGTTCAGCTGTTTACAGTACTGTGTACCTGTTCAGCTGTTTACAGTACTGTGTACCTGTTCAGCTGTTTACAGTACTGTGTACCTGTTCAGCTGTTTACAGTACTGTGTACCTGTTCAGTTGTTTACAGTACTGTGTACCTGTTCAGTTGTTTACAGTACTGTGTACCTGTTCAGTTGTTTACAGTACTGTGTACCTGTTCAGTTGTTTACAGTACTGTGTACCTGTTCAGTTGTTTACAGTACTGCGTACCTGTTCAGTTGTTTACAGTACTGTGTACCTGTTCAGCTGTTTACAGTACTGCGTACCTGTTCAGTTGTTTACAGTACTGTGTACCTGTTCAGTTGTTTACAGTACTGTGTACCTGTTCAGTTGTTTACAGTACTGTGTACCTGTTCAGTTGTTTACAGTACTGTGTACCTGTTCAGTTGTTTACAGTACTGTGTTCCTGTTCAGTTGTTTACAGTACTGTGTACCCATTCAGTTGTTTACAGTACTGTGTACCTGTTCAGTTGTTTACAGTACTGTGTACCTGTTCAGTTGTTTACAGTACTGTGTACCTGTTCAGTTGTTTACAGTACTGTGTACCTGTTCAGTTGTTTACAGTACTGTGTACCTGTTCAGTTGTTTACAGTACTGTGTACCTGTTCAGTTGTTTACAGTACTGTGTACCTGTTCAGTTGTTTACAGTACTGTGTACCTGTTCAGTTGTTTACAGTACTGTGTACCTGTTCAGTTGTTTACAGTACTGTGTACCTGTTCAGTTGTTTACAGTACTGTGTACCTGTTCAGTTGTTTACAGTACTGCATACCTGTTCAGTTGTTTACAGTACTGTACCTGTTCAGTTGTTTACAGTACGTTCCTGTTCAGTTGTTTACAGTACTGTGTACCTGTTCAGTTGTTTACAGTACTGTGTACCTGTTCAGTTGTTTACAGTACTGTGTACCTGTTCAGTTGTTTACAGTACTGTGTACCTGTTCAGTTGTTTACAGTACTGTGTACCTGTTCAGTTGTTTACAGTACTGTGTACCTGTTCAGTTGTTTACAGTACTGTGTACCTGTTCAGTTGTTTACAGTACTGTGTACCTGTTCAGTTGTTTACAGTACTGTGTACCTGTTCAGTTGTTTACAGTACTGTGTACCTGTTCAGTTGTTTACAGTACTGTGTACCTGTTCAGTTGTTTACAGTACTGTGTACCTGTTCAGTTGTTTACAGTACTGTGTACCTGTTCAGTTGTTTACAGTACTGTGTACCCGTTCAGTTGTTTACAGTACTGTGTACCTGTTCAGCTGTTTACAGTACTGTGTACCTGTTCAGTTGTTTACAGTACTGTGTACCTGTTCAGTTGTTTACAGTACTGTGTACCTGTTCAGCTGTTTACAGTACTGTGTACCTGTTCAGTTGTTTACAGTACTGTGTACCTGTTCAGTTGTTTACAGTACTGTGTACCTGTTCAGTTGTTTACAGTACTGTGTACCTGTTCAGTTGTTTACAGTACTGTGTACCTGTTCAGTTGTTTACAGTACTGCGTACCTGTTCAGTTGTTTGCAGATTCCCATGGTGAGCTTCTTTAGATGGGGGAGGGATGGATTCCCACTCTGGACTTGCTCAGCATCGAGAGAGACCGAGGTGTGGAAGTATTCCTCAATGGATTTTTGGTGCTCTTCTGGCAGGCTGGACGATATGATTGAATTGAATTGAATTTATTTTGGGTAACAGACACATATAGAAACAAAATGTACAATGTGGACCCAGAGGATATCACTTGAAAGTATTCATAAAAAATATTTAAAAATGCTTGTTTCCAAAGTGGTCCTTGAATTTACAGATGCATCATCAGTCAGTGTAATTTCTTCGTTGGTATGTAACTTAAACATGGGCAGCTGGGTAACACAATACTACATGTCTTTAGTAACACAAGGGCAAATCTTAACTTCCTCTTTACAGTCAAATTTTATTTTCGTCTCCTCCTACTGACATTAATGCATGCTGAAGTGAAAACTCGACCTGACAGGAAGTTAGTATTTGTCCCACAATACTGAAGACACTTGAGAAGTATCAGTACATTGATTAGTTGAATGTGAGCCTTCAGTACATACTTAGACATATCGATGTGTTGTAGTCTCTGTAGGTATGTGTCTCCCAGGGAACTACAAGCCAGCTCTGAGCCTCGGGAATCCCCTCCTTGGATTTCTTTACTGTTCCTAGGGGGCAGCTGAGGAGGGCATTTCACTGGCTCCGTTGATCCAACAACTGTCGTAACTGTTAAGACATAACGTTATGTCCTGTGACAGCGAAAATAAATTGGACCTTTTACGGATGTGTGAGACAGGCCCCTTTGAGTTAAGCCTAAAGATCAGACTGCCTTAGCTTAGCTTAGCTGTAGCAGAAACAGACCAGAGAGAATGAGAGAATGTCTGTATCCTGAATGGCACCATACTCTTTACATAGTACACTATTTTTTGGACCAGAGCCTCATGGGAACCCATATGGGTTTCTGGTCTAAAGCAGTACACTATATAGGGGGAAAAGGGTACAATTTGAGATGCCAATGTCTATTAACCTAACCTGCTTCTTCCTCTGGCTCCTCCTCCTTCTGAACAGGGAACTGCAGGTGTGTAGCCAGACCCATGTTGGGACTGTAGAACGTCTCCACCAGGTCAGACAGCACAGAGAATAATTGGATAGGCACGCCCTCAGAGGCCTGGAGAGAGGCACAAAAGCAGTGGTGTAAAGTACTTCATTTAAAAAAAATCTACTTGAAAGTACTACTTAAGTAGTTTGAGTTTATTTTTACAGGGACAGTGCACATTAATCAACGTTTCAGTAAAAGTGACGGTTTTAGCCAGCCGGGCTAATTTTCAAGGACAATGATGTACTTTTTACTCCATACATTTTTCCCCTGACACTCAAAAGTACATGTATTTATTATGGATTCCCATTGGCCAATAGCAGCAGCTTCTCTTCCTGGGGTCCAGCAAAATGAAGGCAGTTTATAGCATTTAAAAAAAAAAACATTACAATACATTCACAGATATCACAAACACACTGTGTGCCCTCAGGCCCCTACTCCATCACTACCACATATCTACAGTACTAAATCCATGTGTACGTGTGCATATAGGGCATATGTTATTGTCTGTGTTTATATGCATGTGTCTTTGCCTATGTTCACGTTGCTTCACAGGTAAGTAGATTTCTCTGGGTCTAATGTAAATCATCAACACTTACAGGTTAGTGAACTACAGAACAGAACAGTAATCACAGCCTAGTACCCTTTGGAGTCCACAATGGTAGTAGTACAGATTTGAAAAATCTGGGCAAATATAATCCAACACAAGTGTGAAATGGTTTGAAGAATTGAAAGTTCCAGGCACTCATGTGGGTTTAAATGTATGTAGTACCATCAAGCCATGGTCCTGATACACTGTTTCTCAACGATCTCATCACAGGCTAGTACACTTCTGAGTTTAGTGCACTTCTGAGTTTAGTACACTACAACAGCAAGACAAGAACACTACAGAGCACCAACAGCAAGACAAGAACACTACAGAGCACCAACAGGAAGGCAAGAACACTACAGAGCACCAACAGTAAGACAAGAACACTACAGAGCAACAACAGTAAGACAAGAACACTACAGAGCACCAACAACAAGACAATAACACTACAGAGCACCAACAGTAAGACAAGAACACTACAGAGCACCAACAGCAAGACAAGAACACTACAGAGCACCAGCAGCAAGACAAGAACACTACAGAGCATCAACAGTAGGACAAGAACACTACAGAGCACCAACAGTAAGACAAGAACTCTACAGAGCATCAACAGGAAGACAAGAACACTACAGAGCACCAACAGTAAGGCAAGAACACTACAGAGCACCAACAGTAAGGCAAGAACACTACAGAGCACCAACAGGAAGACAAGAACACTACAGAGCACCAACAGCAAGACAAGAACACTACAGAGCACCAACAGGAAGACAAGAACACTACAGAGCACCAACAGTAAGACAAGAACACTACAGAGCACCAACAGTAAGGCAAGAACACTACAGAGCACCAACAACAAGACAAGAACACTACAGAGCACCAACAGTAAGACAAGAACACTACAGAGCACCAACAGCAAGACAAGAGCACCAACTGTAAGACAAGAACACTACAGAGCACCAACAGGAAGACAAGAACACTACAGAGCACCAACAGGAAGACAAGAACACTACAGAGCACCAACAGCAAGACAAGAACACTACAGAGCACCAACAGGAAGACAAGAACACTACAGAGCACCAACAGCAAGACAAGAGCACCAACTGTAAGACAAGAACACTACAGAGCACCAACAGTAAGACAAGAACACTACAGAGCACCAACTGTAAGACAAGAACACTACAGAGCACCAACAGCAAGACAAGAACACTAAGGAGCACCAACAGGAAGACAAGAACACTACAGAGCACGAACAGCAAGACAAGAGCACTACAGAGCACCAACAACAAGACAATAACACTACAGAGCACCAACAGTAAGACAAGAACACTACAGAGCACCAACAGCAAGACAAGAGCACCAACAGTAAGACAAGAACACTACAGAGCACCAACAGGAAGACAAGAACACTACAGAGCACCAACAGTAAGACAAGAACACTACAGAGCACCAACAGGAAGACAAGAACACTACAGAGCACCAACAGTAAGACAAGAACACTACAGAGCACCAACAGCAAGACAAGAACACTACAGAGCACCAGCAGGAAGACAAGAACACTACAGAGCACCAACAGCAAGACAAGAACACTACAGAGCACCAACAGCAAGACAAGAGCACCAACTGTAAGACAAGAACACTACAGAGCACCAACAGTAAGACAAGAACACTACAGAGCACCAACTGTAAGACAAGAACACTACAGAGCACCAACAGCAAGACAAGAACACTACAGAGCACCAACAGCAAGACAGGCTAGTAGCCTGTTCTTCTCATCTCTCTACTTGGTGCTTCCTCTCTGGTGCCAGTATAGATCTTCTCAGTGTGGCAACGTGAGAGTTCTTCTAAGGCTTTATGTTTCCAGAGAGACTTGATGTTGTATGAATGACAGGGTTTCCTTCTAGACCAATCATACAGCTTAAACACTCTTTCCACTGTTTGGCTAAATTCCAAGGGCTTTAGCGTACAAACTACCAAGTCACCTGGGTTCGTTAGCGTATTAACTACCTAGTCACCTGGTTTCTTTAGAGTATTAACTACCTAGTCACCTGGTTTCGTTAGCGTATTAACTACCTAGTCACCTGGTTTCGTTAGCGTATTAACTACCTAGTCACCTGGTTTCGTTAGCGTATTAACTACCTAGTCACCTGGTTTCGTTAGCGTATTAACTACCAAGTCACCTGGTTTCTTCAGAGTATTAACTACCAAGTCACCTGGTTTCTTCAGAGTATTAACTACCTAGTGACTTGTTTTCTTCAGCCCATTTCACAGCCACTGTGGATACGTTGATTAATTTAAATGCAGTGAAAATCTATATTTTTGCGTGAAGGGTCTGCTATTTTCTGTTGCGCACAAGATTAACTTTGTGGCTTTTCATACGCCCACGCCTCAGAATAATTTATAACCTTCTGCTACTGAAAGAGGAAGACGGTTTTGATCAACATTGGCAGTGGCCTGTAGAAACCGTAGTACCCTTCAACATTAGCAGAGTGGCCTGTAGAAACCGTAGTTTCCTTTCAGCATTAGCAGAGTGGCCTGTAGAAACCGTAGTACCCTTCAACATTAGCAGAGTGGCCTGTAGAAACCGTAGTTTCCTTTCAGCATTAGCAGAGTGGCCTGTAGAAACCGTAGTACCCTTCAACATTAGCAGAGTGGCCTGTAGAAACCGTAGTTTCCTTTCAGCATTAGCAGAGTGGCCTGTAGAAATCGTAGTACCCTTCAACATTAGCAGAGTGGCCTGTAGAAACCGTAGTTTCCTTTCAGCATTAGCAGAGTGGCCTGTAGAAATCGTAGTACCCTTCAGCATTAGCAGAGTGGCCTGTAGAAACCGTAGTACCTTTCAACATTAGCAGAGTGGCCTGTAGAAACCGTAGTACCCTTCAGCATTAGCAGAGTGGCCTGTAGAAATCGTAGTACCCTTCAGCATTAGCAGAGTGGCCTGTTGAAACCGTAGTACCCTTCAACATTAGCAGAGTGGCCTGTAGAAACCGTAGTACCCTTCAGCATTAGCAGAGTGGCCTGTAGAAACCGTAGTACCCTTCAACATTAGCAGAGTGGCCTGTAGAAACCGTAGTACCTTTCAACATTAGCAGAGTGGCCTGTAGAAATCGTAGTACCCTTCAACATTAGCAGAGTGGCCTGTAGAAATCGTAGTACCCTTCAACATTAGCAGAGTGGCCTGTAGAAACCGTAGTACCCTTCAACATTAGCAGAGTGGCCTGTAGAAACCGTAGTACCCTTCAACATTAGCAGAGTGGCCTGTTGAAACCGTAGTACCCTTCAACATTAGCAGAGTGGCCTGTAGAAACTGAAGTACCCTTTAACATTAGCAGAGTGGCCTGTAGAAACCGTAGTACCCTTCAACATTAGCAGAGTGGCCTGTAGAAACCGTAGTACCCTTCAACATTAGCAGAGTGGCCTGTTGAAACCGTAGTACCCTTCAACATTAGCAGAGTGGCCTGTAGAAACTGAAGTACCCTTTAACATTAGCAGAGTGGCCTATGGAAACCGAAGTACCCTTTAACATTAGCAGAGTGGCCTATGGAAATCGTTTTAACCTTCACGTCTGTGTGTAGCTCAGGCTAAAACTCAAGATGACTATAATGCTTTTCAGCTACAATAGATCAATGAAAATCGATCTAATTCATCACTACTGTAGAGTCGTCTCTAGGTTCGGAATATTCTGACTGCCACACTAATACAGGCATATTAACCAGAAGTGTTTCCATCTCAACCTCAGCCTAACACAACGATGCCTTTGTGTGACAGAGAGAGAGCAGAGAGAGTGGGCCTACAGATGAAGAGACATCCGGTGTACTGTATTCGCCCTTCATTAAAGAAGAGGACATTAGCAGTGTCACATATTCACAGCCACAGGAAGCAAGGCTGTTTATATTTAGTGTCTAGTTCTATGGAGCGCTCACACTTCAGCACATTTTTTTTTCCTCTCCGCACAAGTACGGCTTGGTTCAACGTACTGTATAACCAAAATAGGTTGCACAATATTCACAATACACCGGTACATTCCAGAACTCTACCACCACACATGGCCTTTTTTCATTGCTGACGGTATTGAAAACCAGAGCAGAAGTTGTCTGATTATTGAGGAATTGAGAAGTGGCTCTTAAAATAGCCCTTAACACCCAACACCTGGGAAGAGACCATATCAGCCATACAAGTTGGTGGTATAAGGCTCAGAACTTGTGTTGATCAACATAGTAACGGTAAATGCTTTGTGGGGGGTTCAACGCTCAAAATGGAGTGCAGATCTCAGCTGAACCGAGAGATTCATCCCCTCAAAAGAGTTGTATCACCTGGACTGAGAGCTTCCTCCCCTCAAAAGAGTTGTATCACCTGGACTGAGAGCTTCCTCCCCTCAAAAGAGTTGTATCACCTGGACTGAGAGATTCCTCCCCTCAAAAGAGTTGTATCACCTGAACTGAGAGATTCCTCCCCCAAAAGAGTTGTATCACCTGGACTAAGAGCTTCCTCCCCTCAAAAGAGTTGTATCACCTGGACTAAAAGCTTCCGCCCCTCAAAAGAGTTGTCTCACCTGGACCGAGAGCTTCCTGTCCTCATTGGGTAGGATCCTGTAGGTATACACACAGTTCTGGTACCTGGAAATAGAAGAGATGGGATAGTATCATAAGGATTACAGCAGATATGTAATCTTGAATGTTTTTAAGAGAAGAGTGTGACAGGTGCAGTAATAACAGACGGCATCTTACACACTTCCATTGGTCTTTCTCTTTCCAAACGGAAAATAGCACATGACCATTTCTGTATTTGTTTACCAGTTATTCAAATGAGAGCCCACAGTGACACAAAGATGTGTGGTGTGAGTTGTACAGTGTGGTCGAACCAGCTTTGCGGCATGACAGCGTGTGCAGATACGTTGGCCGCTGCAGTGATAAGCATGTGTACTTTAAAATCGGTCTTCATTACATACAAAATTCCCGCCATTTAGTTAGTCACATCTAAAACTGCACGAAACACCAACAGTATTCTAGACAGTTTCTCTGGTTGATCAAAGTCTTGAGGAAAAACCTTTTCAATTCCAACAGATGTTGATTTATGTCATGAAGAAACAGAAAGTCTACATCACATTGTTTTGCTTTGTCTGTGTCTAACAATGTTTGTACCATGTTTGTTGTCATGTTGTGTTGCTACCATGCTGTGTTGTCATGTTGTGCTGCTACCACGTTGTCGTCATGTTGTGTTGCTACCATGCTGTGTTGTCATGTTGTGCTGCTACCACGTTGTTGTCATGTTGTGTTGCTACCATGCTGTGTTGTCATGTTGTGTTGCTACCGTGTTGTGTTGTCATGTTGTGTTGCTACCGTGTTGTGTTGTCATGTTGTGTTGCTACCTTGTTGTTGTCATGTTGTGTTGCTACCGTGTTGCTGTCATGTTGTGTTGCTACCATGCTGTGTTGTTATGTTGTGTTGCTACCATGCTGTGTTGTCATGTTGTGTTGCTACCTTGTTGTTGTCATGTTGTGTTGCTACCGTGTTGTTGTCATGTTGTGTTGCTACCACGTTGTTGTCATGTTGTGTTGCTACCATGCTGTGTTGTCATGTTGTGTTGCTGCCATGTTGTTGTCATGTTGTGTTGCTACCGTGTTGTTGTCATGTTGTGTTGCTACCATGCTGTGTTGTCATGTTGTGTTGCTACCTTGTTGTTGTCATGTTGTGTTGCTACCGTGTTGTTGTCATGTTGTGTTGCTACCATGCTGTGTTGTCATGTTGTGTTGCTACCATGCTGTGTTGTCATGTTGTGTTGCTACCATGCTGAGTTGTCATGTTGTGTTGCTGCCTTGTTGTTATCATGTTGTGTTGCTACCATGTTATTATCATGTTGCTACCGTGTTTTTGTCATGTTGTGTTGCTACCATGTTATTATCATGTTGCTACCGTGTTGCTGTCATGTTGTGTTGCTACCATGCTGTGTTGTCATGTTGTGCTGCTACCACGTTGTTGTCATGGTGTGTTGCTACCATGCTGTGTTGTCATGTTGTGTTGCTGCCATGTTGTTGTCATGTTGTGTTGCTGCCATGTTGTTGTCATGTTGTGTTGCTATCACGTTGTTGTCATGTTGTGTTGCTACCATGCTGTGTTGTCATGTTGTGCTGCTACCACGTTGTTGTCATGTTGTGTTGCTACCATGCTGTGTTGTCATGTTGTGCTGCTACCACGTTGTTGTCATGTTGTGTTGCTACCATGCTGTGTTGTCATGTTGTGTTGCTACCGTGTTGTGTTGTCATGTTGTGTTGCTACCGTGTTGTGTTGTCATGTTGTGTTGCTACCTTGTTGTTGTCATGTTGTGTTGCTACCGTGTTGTTGTCATGTTGTGTTGCTACCATGCTGTGTTGTTATGTTGTGTTGCTACCATGCTGTGTTGTCATGTTGTGTTGCTACCTTGTTGTTGTCATGTTGTGTTGCTACCGTGTTGTTGTCATGTTGTGTTGCTGCCACGTTGTTGTCATGTTGTGTTGCTACCATGCTGTGTTGTCATGTTGTGTTGCTGCCATGTTGTTGTCATGTTGTGTTGCTACCGTGTTGTTGTCATGTTGTGTTGCTACCATGCTGTGTTGTCATGTTGTGTTGCTACCTTGTTGTTGTCATGTTGTGTTGCTACCATGTTGTTGTCATGTTGTGTTGCTACCATGCTGTGTTGTTATGTTGTGTTGCTACCATGCTGTGTTGTCATGTTGTGTTGCTACCTTGTTGTTGTCATGTTGTGTTGCTACCATGTTATTATCATTATGCTACCATGTTTTTGTCTTGTTGTGTTGCTACCATGTTATTATCATGTTGCTACCATGTTATTATCATGTTGCTACCATGTTATTATCATGTTGCTACCATGTTGTTATCATGTTGTTGCTACCATGTTATTATCATGTTGCTACCATGTTGTTATCATGTTGTTGCTGCCATGTTATTATCATGTTGTTGCTACCATGTTATTATCATGTTGCTACCATGTTGTTATCATGTTGTTGCTGTCATGTTATTATCATGTTGTTGCTACCATGTTATTATCATTATGCTACCATGTTTTTGTCATGTTGTGTTTCTACCATGTTATTATCATGTTGCTACCGTGTTGTTGTCATGTTGTTGCTACCATGCTGTGTTGTTCAGCCTCTGTCCCAGCAGGCCTCTTGACAGGCCGTTATTGTAAATAAGAATTTGTTCCTAATTGACTTGCCTAGTTTTATAAAGGTTTAATAAATGTAAATCAAAAACATGCAAAGCGCTGTCAGTTCCATACTGCAGGAGAAACTGTATCTGAAGTACTGTACACTTCTGTTCAAACGCCTTAGATGCCCTCAACTGGCAGCTTCATTAAATAGTACCCACAAAACACCAGTCTCAACGTTAACAGTGAAGAGGCGACTCCGGGATGCTGGCCTTCTAGGCGGAGTTGCAAAGAAAAAGCCATGTCTCAGACTGGCCAATAAAAAGTAAAGATTAAGATGGGCAAAATAACACAGACACTGGACAGAGGAACACGGAGTCGCCTCTTCACTGTTGATGTTGAGACTGGACAGAGGAACTCTGCCTAGAAGGCCAGCATCCCGGAGTCGCCTCCTCACTGTTGATGTTAAACATGGACAGAGGATCTCTGCCTAGAAGGCCAGCATCCCGGAGTCGCCTCTTCACTGTTGAAGCTGCCAGTTGAGGACTTGTGAGGCGTCTGTTTCTCAAACTAGACACTCTAATGTACTTGTTCTCTTGCTCAGTTGTGCACCGGGGCCTCCCACTCTTCTTTCTATTCTGGTTAGAGACAGTTTGTGCTGCTCTGTGAAGGGAGTAGTACACAGCGTTGTACGAGATCTTCAGTTTCCTGGTAATTTCTAGCATGGAATAGCCTTCATTTCTCAGAACAAGAACAAGAATAGACTGACGAGTTTCAGAAGAAACCCTAACCCTTTCTGGCCATTTTGAGCCTGTAATCAAACCCACAAAGGCTGATGCTCCAGATACTCAACTAGTCTAAAGAAGGCCAGTCTTATTGCTTCTTTAATCAGGCCACAGTTTTCAGCTGTGCTAACATAATTGCGAAAGGGTTTTCAAAGGATCAATTAGCCTTTTTAAAATTATAAACTTGGATTAGCTAACACAACGTGCCGTTGGAACACAGGAGTGATGGTTGCTGACAATGGGCCTATGTAGATATTCCATAAAAAAATCAGCCGTTTCCAGCTGCAATAATCATTTACAACATTAACAATGTCTATACTGTATTTCTGATCAATTTGATGTTATTTTAATGGACAAAAAAAGTATATATATTTTTTTTTAAATAAAAAAACAAGGACATTTCTAAGTGACCCCAAACTTTTGAACGTTGGTGAAGGTATTTTACAGATTGAAATCCCAACAACAAAAGCATTTAGCGCCGATCCTGGTTTCATTTACGATTTAAAGTTTTGATAAGCTCTTCTTACTGAAAGGGACACGACTTCAACAGATGATCCTCCTTCCTCAATTTGAACTTTCCAACATCATTGTAGCTCAGTATATGTTTAACTGTCAATTCTTTCCTGAAACAGACTAGTCAGTATTCAGTATGGGATAGTTTACTCTCCCTTACTCACAGCTACTTTGAACTGCTACCTGCACGCAAAGAGATATACAGGGATGAACTCTCAACAGACGACCGACTGTCCTCAATTAGATCTTTCCAACGTCGTTGTTGACAGGTAAATGTTCAACTGTCAACTATTTCCTTGTCTGTTTTTCTTTGCAACAGAAATTACACTGCAGTTAGTAATGAGTATGGCAGTATGGTTTCCTCTCCCTACTCAAAGCTACTTTCAACTACTTTACAAAGAGATATAAGGGATGAACATCTCAGAACATCTTCCTTCCTCAATTTGATCTTTCCAACATCATTTTAGACTGTTAAACTGTCCATTTTATCCATATATATATATATATATATCTTATGGTATGTTTTACTTACAGAACACAGAGGGCGTAGGCACCCTGTATGGACTCACTGTCCCGGAGGAGGAAGCTCCCATCCTTAGCTGCTTTGGAGAGCAGATCCTCAGCCTTAGATCGGGTGATATTACCATGGTGCCATGGCTGGAACGACGTAGACATCCTGGTCTTCTACTGAAAACACTCAGCTACATACAGCATCGACTCTCACACTAGACAAGGACTTATCAGGGAAGATTCAACTGTAGCTAGTAACCATACTCTTCATGTTTCGCGTATGTTCTCTTCTCCTCCACTCTCGCTCTCTCTTGCTCTCTCTCTCTCTCTCTCTCTCTCTCTTCCTGTTAGTGGGGAGAAAGCTGTAAAAGGGAAGCTGCTACAAACACGGCTGTGAACTTCCTCATTTGAGAAGCGAGAGCAAGAGGAGGGCCAGAGAGAGAGGAGGACCAGAAAGAGCGAGAGAGTGAGAGGAGAATCAGAGAGAGAGAGGGGAGGATCAGAGAGAGAGAGAGAGAGAGAGGGAGGATCAGAGAGAGAGAGAGAGAGAGAGAAGAGGATCAGAGAGAGAGAAAGAGAGGGAGGATGAGTGAGAGAGGGAGGATCAGGGAGAGGGAGGATCAGGGAGAGAGGAGGATCCGGGAGAGAAGAGGATCGGAGAGAGAGAGAGGAGGATCAGAGAGAGGAGGATCAGAGAGAGGGAGAGAGAGAGAGAGGAGGATCAGAGAGAAAGAGGGAGAGAGATAGACAAAGAGGGAGAAAGATAGACAGAGAGAGAGAGAGAGAGAGAGAGAGGAGGACCAGAGAGAGAGAGCAAGAGGAGGACCAGAGAGAGAGAGAGCAAGAGGAGGACCAGAGAGAGAGAGAGCAAGAGGAGGACCAGAGAGAGGAGGTCCAGAATTATCTATCCAAAATGGAGATGTATGGATAAACCACTTCTCCGGCCTTTTTGGCCCTATAACAAAGAACAAACAGCAAAATCATACACATGATCAAATACAAATCTTAGAATCAACTATTAAAGACAACCAGAACCCACTGGATTCTCCAACTACATTGAATGAACAACAGGACAAAATACAAATCCTACAACCCAAAAAGGCCTGTGGTGTTGATGGTATCCTAAATGAAATGATAAAATATACAGACCACAATTCCAATTGGCTATACTTTAACTCTTTAACATCATCCTCAGCTCTGGCATCTTCCCCAATATTTGGAACCAAGGACTGATCAGCCCAATCCACAAAGTGGAGACAAATTTTACCGTGGGATATGCGTCAACAGCAACCTTCGAAAAGTCGTCTGCATTATCATTGTTAACAGCAGACTCGTACATTTCCTCAGTGAAAACAATGTACTGAGCAAATGTCAAATTACCGTATGACAGACCACGTATTCACCCTGCACACACTAATTGACATAGAAACAAACCAAAACAAAGGTAAAGTATTCTCATGCTTTGTTGATTTCCCAAAAACTTTTGACTCAATTTGGCATGAGGGTCTGCTATACAAACTGATGGAAAGTGGTGTTGGGGGTAAAATATACAACTTTCTAAAATCACAAACAACAAGTGACAACAAGGTTAAAATGGAGAAAAAAAACACAATTCTTTCCACATGGCCGTGGGGTGAGACAGGGATGCAGCTTAAGCCCCACCCTCTTCAACATATATATCAACAAATTAGCGATGGCACAAGAACAGTCTGCAGCACCCGGCCTCACCCTACTAGAATCCGAAGTCAAATGTCTACTGTTTGCTGATGATCTGGTGCTTCTGTCACCAACCAAGGAGGGCCTACAGCAGCACCTAGATCTTCTGCACAGATTCTGTCAGACCTGGGCCCTGACAGTAAATCTCAGTAAGACAAAAATAATGGTGTTCCAAAATAGGTCCTATTGTCAGGATCACAAATGCAAATTCCATCTAGACACTGTTGCCCTAGAGCACATAAAAAAACTATACATACCTCGGCCTTAACATCAGCGCCACATGTAACTTCCGCAAAGCTGTGAACGATCTGAGAGACAAGGCAAGAAGGGCCATCAAAAGGAACATAAAAATTGACATACCAATTAGGATCTTGCAAAAAAAAATACTAGAATCAGATTTAGAGCCCATTTCCCTTCATGGTTGTGAGGTCTGGGGTCCGCTCACCAACCAAGAATTCAAACAATGGGACAATCACCAAATTGAGACTGCATGCATAATTCTGCAAAAATATCCCCTGTGTACAAAGTAAAACACCAATTATTATTATTTTTTTAACCTTTATTTATTTTATTTGACCTTTACTTAACTAGGCAAGTCAGTTAAGAACAAAATCTTATTTACAATGACAGCCTAGGAACAGTGGGTTAACTGCCTTGTTCAGGGGCAGAAGGACATATTTTTACCTTGTCAGATCGGGAAGGACCTGCACCGAGAGAACCCACGCCAAGAGGACTTACACCCAGACCACAGCATCACCAGCCACACCCCAACCAGCTGAGACCACCCCAAACAAACCCTGACCACACCCTATATCAGACCTATGCCCCTTCTGTACCCCGACCCTGCAGCAAGGACCTCAACATGACAGCAGGACATAATGCCCAGGCCGTGAGCAGAGCAACAAGCCCCATCCTGCAACCTAAGAGGTATGTATCAGATGCTCAACGTGCTCTGCTCAACTACTGTGATGGTCCGGCCCTAAACCACACCAAAACAACACTAGACACATTGGAACACAAAGCTTTTACTATCTCATCTTGGAATATACAAGGTCAGAGGTCATCTGCCTTTGGCCTAAAGAGCAGGAAGCCAGACTTCATCTAATAGAATGGAAATACAGACATGGTATGCTAATTTGGTATAGTGCAGACCTAACCTCTATTAAATTAGTCAAAAACAGGAACATTTTACATCTGGCTAGAAATTATTAATAAGGAAATTATCTCAACAGAGAAAAATGTCATCCCGTGTGCTACCTATATCCCCCCACTAGAATCCCCATACTTTAATGATGACAGCTTCTCCATGCTAGAGGGGGAGATCAATCATTTCCAGGCCCATGGACATGTACTAGTCTGTGGTGACCTAAATGCCAGAACTGGACAAGAACCTGACACCCTCAGCACACAGGGGGACAAACACCTGCCTGGAGGTGACAGCATTCCCTACCACATATGCCCCCCTAGGCACAACTATGACAACATAACCAACAAAAACGGGTCACAACTCCTTCAACTCTGTTGCACGCTGGGTATGTACATAGTCAAGGGTAGGCTTCGAGGGGACTCCTATGGTAGGTACACCTATAGCTCATCTCGTGGCAGTAGTACTGTAGACTACTTTATCACTGACCTCAACCCAGAGTCTCTCAGAGCGTTCACAGTCAGCCCACTGACACCCTTATCAGACCACAGCAAAATCACAGTCTACTTAAACAGAGCAATACTCAATCATGAGGCATCAAAGCCAAAGGAACTGAATAATATTAAGAAATGCTATAGATGGAAGGAATGTAGTGTGGAAACCAACCAAAAACAACAATTAGGCAACAACAAATTAAATACCTTTTAGACAACTTCCTGGACAAAACGTTACACTGTAATCGTAAAGGTGTAAACTTGTCAGTAAAAAGCCTAAACAGTATATTTGACCTCTCAGCTTCCCTATCAAATCTAAAAATGTCAAGCAATGACAAATGGTTTGATGAAGAATGCAAAAACCTAAGAAATACATTGAGAAACCTGTCCAACCAAAAAGACAGAGACCCAGAAAACCTGAGCATACGCCTTGACTATGGTGAATCACTAAAACAATACAGAAATACACTACGGAAAAAGAAGGAACAGCATGTCAGAAATCAGCTCAATGTAACTGAAGAATCCATAGAATCTAACCACTTCTGGGAAAATTGGAAAACACTAAACAAACAACACGAAGACTTATCTATCCAAAATGGAGATGTATGACTAAACCACTTCTCCAACCTTTTTGGCTCTATAACAAAGACCAAACAGCAAACATGTACACGGTCAAATACAAATCTTAGAATCAACTATTAAAGACTACCAGAACACACTGAATGAGTTACAGGACAAAATAAAAACCCTCCAACCCAAAAAGGCCTGTGGTGTTGATGGTATCCTCAATGAAATGATCAAATATACAGACAACAAATTCCAATTGGCTATACTAAAACTCTTTAACATCATCCTTAGCTCTGGCATCTTCCCCAATATTTGGAACCAAGGACGGATCCCCAATCCTCAAAAGTGGAGACAAATTTGACCCCAATAACTACCGTGGAATATGCGTCAACAGCAACCTTGGGAAAATACGGTGCATTATCATTAACAGCAGATTTGTACATTTCCTTAGTGAAAACAATGTACTGAGCAAATGTCAAATTGGCTTTTTACCAAATTACCGTACAACAGACCACGTTTTCACCCTGCACACCCTAATTGACAACCAAACAAACCAAAACAAAGGCAAAGTCTTCTCATGCTTTGTTGATTTCTAAAAAGCTTTTGAGTCAATTTGGCACAAGGGCCTGCTATAAAAATTAATGGAAAGTGGTGTTAGGGGGTAAAACATACGTCATTATAAAATCCATGTACACAAACAACAAGTGTGCGGTTAAAATAGGCATTAAACACACATTTCTTCCCACAGGGCCGTGGGGTGAGACAGGGATGCAGCTTAAGCCCCACCCTCTTCAACATTTACATCAACGAATTGGCGCGGGCACTAGAACAGTCTGCAGCACCCGGCCTCACCCTACTAGGGTGATGATCTGGTGCTTCTGTCACCAACCAAGGAGGGCCTACAGCAGCACCTAGATCTTCTGCACAGATTCTGTCAGACCTGGGCCCTGACAGTAAATCTCAGTAAGACCAAAATAATGGTGTTCCAAAAAAGGTCCAGTCACCAGGACCACAAATACAAATTCCATCAAGACACTGTTGCCCTAGAGCACACAAAAAACTATACATACCTTGGCCTAAACATCAGCGCCACAGGTAACTTCCACAAAGCTGTGAACGATCTGAGAGACAAGGCAAGAAGGGCCTTCTACGCCATCAAAAGAAACATAAATTTCAACATACCAATTAGGATTTTGAATCAGTTATAGAACCCTTTATGGTTGAGGTCCGTGGTCTATTCACCAACCAAGAATTCACAAAAAAAAATGGGACAAACACCAAATTGAGACTTCAGAATTCTGCAAAAATATCCTCAGTGTAAAACATCAAATAAAGGAAGCAATTCCCAAACCTAAAACATAAAGCCATGATCTACAGAGAGATGAACCTGGAGAAGAGTCCCCTAAGCAAGCTGGTCCTGGGGCTCTGTTCACAAACACAAACACACCCTACAGAGAGATGAACCTGGAGAAGAGTCCCCTAAGCAAGCTGGTCCTGGGGCTTCGTTCGCAAACAGACCCCATAGAGCCCCAAGACAGAAACACAATTAGACCCAACCAAATCATGAGAAAACAAACAGATAATTACTTGACACATTGAAAATAATTAACATAAAAACAGAGCAAACTAGAATGCTATTTGTCCCTAAACAGAGAGTACACAGCGGCAGAATACCTGACCACTGTGACTGACCCAAACTTAAGGAAAGCTTTGACTATGTACAGACTCAGTGAGCATAGCCTTGCTATTGAGAAAGGCCGCCGTAGGCAGACATGGCTCTCAAGAGAAGACAGGCTATGTGCACACTGCCCACAAAATGAGGTGGAAACTGAGCTGCACGTCCTAACCTCCTGTCCAATGTATGACCATATTAGAGACACATCAGATTACACAGACCCACAAAGAATTAGACAACAAACCCAATTTTGATAAATTCCCATATCTATTGGGTGAAATACCAGTGTGACATCACAGCAGCAATATTTGTGACCTGTTGTCACAAGAAAAGGGCAACCAGTGAAGAACAAAAAACATTGTAAATACAATATATTTTGTACTTGAACTATTTTCACATCGTTACAACGCTGTATATATACATAATATGACATTTGAAACGTCTTTATTATTTTTAGAACTTGTTTTGTCAATGTAAACATGTTTCCCATGCCAATAAAGCCCTTAAATTGTATGTAATTGAGAGAGAAAGGCCAGAGTTATTCTACACATTGGTAGCTTCGCCTAATGAAGAGCAAGACATGCAGCTTTGAATAGATTTTCTCCCCTTTATTTAACTAGGCAAGTCCATTAAAGAACAAATTGTTATTTTCATTGACTGCCTAGGAACAGTGCCTTGTTCACTGCCTTGTTCAGTGGAAGAACGATAGATTTTTACCTTGTCAGCTCGGGGATTCGATCTTGCAACCATCCGGTTACTAGGTCCAACGCTCTAACCACTAGGCTGCCCTGCCGCCTCTACACTCTAACCACTAGGCGGCCCTGCCGCCTCTACACTCTAACCACTAGGCTGCCCTGCCGCCTCTATACTCTAACCACTAGGCTGCCCTGCCGCCTCTACACTCTAACCACTAGGCTGCCCTGCCGCCTCTACACTCTAACCACTAGGCTGCCCTGCCGCCTCTACACTCTAACCACTAGGCTGCCCTGCCGCCTCTACACTCTAACCACTAGGCTACCCTGCCGCCTCTACACTCTAACCACTAGGCTGCCCTGCCGCCTCTACACTCTAACCACTAGGCTGCCCTGCCGCCTCTACACTCTAACCACTAGGCTGCCCTGCCGCCTCTACACTCTAACCACTAGGCTGCCCTGCCTCCTCTACATTCTAACCACTAGGCTGCCCTGCCGCCTCTACACTCTAACCACTAGGCTGCCCTGCCGCCTCTACACTCTAACCACTAGGCTGCCCTGCCGCCTCTACACTCTAACCACTAGGCTGCCCTGCCGCCTCTACACTCTAACCACTAGGCTGCCCTGCCGCCTCTACACTCTAACCACTAGGCTGCCCTGCCTCCTCTACATTCTAACCACTAGGCTGCCCTGCCGCCTCTACACTCTAACCACTAGGCTGCCCTGCCGCCTCTACACTCTAACCACTAGGCTGCCCTGCCGCCTCTACACTCTAACCACTAGGCTGCCCTGCCGCCTCTACACTCTAACCACTAGGCTGCCCTGCCGCCTCTACACTCTAACCACTAGGCTACCCTGCCGCCTCTACACTCTAACCACTAGGCTGCCCTGCCGCCTCTACACTCTAACCACTAGGCTGCCCTGCCGCCTCTACACTCTAACCACTAGGCTGCCCTGCCGCCTCTACACTCTAACCACTAGGCTGCCCTGCCGCCTCTACACTCTAACCACTAGGCTGCCCTGCCGCCTCTATACTCTAACCACTAGGCTACCCTGCCGCCTCTACACTCTAACCACTAGGCTACCCTGCCGCCTCTACACTCTAACCACTAGGCTGCCCTGCCGCCTCTACACTCTAACCATTAGGCTACGCCGCCAAACTGGTTACCAGGATTCAGGAAATCCAATGAGAATCATACAGTCCAGGTGGCTGTGAAGTCTGAGGACCAATCTACTAGTTACTAAGCCTACAGTTTCTTACACTTAATTAAGCTATTCATTACACACTCGCGCCTTAAAACGCACACACACACACACACACACACACACAAAATTTGTTTTTTTTAGAATGTGGTTTTTGCATCAGCAGTTGTTCTCCTTGTGTTGTCAGTCACTAGCAGCCGTTCAGTTAGCCCACGTCAGCTAAAAAAACAGTTTAGTGTTATTGGTGAGTTAACCTAGTTAGTGTAGTTAGTCTAGCCAGCTGTGTACACCACTTTACAAAGTGTTATTTAATAACCACTAAGACAGTCTATAACCTCAGTCTACTCTGTACAAAGTGTTATTTAATATCCACTGAAACAGTCTATAACCTCAGTCTACTCTGTACAGAGTGGAATTTAATAACCACTAAGACAGTCTATAACCTCAGTCTACTCTGTACAGAGTGGAATTTAATAACCACTACTAAGACAGTCTATAACCTCAGTCTACTCTGTACAGAGTGGAATTTAATAACCACTAAGACAGTCTATAACCTCAGTCTACTCTGTACTGAGTGGAATTGAATAACCACTAAGACAGTCTATAACCTCAGTCTACTCTGTACAGAGTGGAATTGAATAACCACTAAGCCAGTCTATAACCTCAGTCTACTCTGTACAGAGTGGAATTTAATAACCGTTATTAAGACAGTCTATAACCTCAGTCTACTCTGTACAGAGTGGAATTTAATAACCACTACTAAGACAGTCTATAACCTCAGTCTACTCTGTACAGAGTGGAATTTAATAACCACTAAGACAGTCTATAACCTCAGTCTACTCTGTACAGAGTGGAATTGAATAACCACTAAGACAGTCTATAACCTCAGTCTACTCTGTACAGAGTGGAATTTAATAACCACTAAGCCAGTCTATAACCTCAGTCTACTCTGTACAGAGTGGAATTTAATAACCGTTATTAAGACAGTCTATAACCTCAGTCTACTCTGTACAGAGTGGAATTTAATATCCACTAAGACAGTCTATAACCTCAGTCTTCTCTGTACAGAGTGGAATTTAATAACCACTAAGACAGTCTATAACCTCAGTCTACTCTGTACAGAGTGGAATTTAATAACCACTAAGACAGTCTATAACCTCAGTCTACTCTGTACAGAGTGGAATTGAATAACCACTAAGACAGTCTATAACCTCAGTCTACTCTGTACAGAGTGGAATTTAATAACCACTAAGCCAGTCTATAACCTCAGTCTACTCTGTACAGAGTGGAATTTAATAACCGTTATTAAGACAGTCTATAACCTCAGTCTACTCTGTACAGAGTGGAATTTAATATCCACTAAGACAGTCTATAACCTCAGTCTTCTCTGTACAGAGTGGAATTTAATAACCACTAAGACAGTCTATAACCTCAGTCTACTCTGTACAGAGTGGAATTTAATAACCACTAAGACAGTCTATAACCTCAGTCTACTCTGTACAGAGTGGAATTTAATAACAACTAAGACAGTCTATAACCTCAGTCTACTCTGTAGAGAGTGGAATTGAATAACCACTACTAAGACAGTCTATAACCTCAGTCTACTCTGTACAGAGTGGAATTTAATAACCACTAAGACAGTCTATAACCTCAGTCTACTCTGTACAGAGTGGAATTTAATAACCATTATTAAGACAGTCTATAACCTCAGTCTACTCTGTACGGAGTGGAATCTAATAACCACTAAGACAGTCTATAACCTCAGTCTACTCTGTACAGAGTGGAATTTAATAACCATTATTAAGACAGTCTATAACCTCAGTCTACTCTGTACAGAGTGGAATTGAATAACCACTAAGACAGTCTATAACCTCAGTCTACTCTTTAAGGTGTATAAGCACATAGAATGAAAAAAGACACCATTTATATATATATATATATGTGTAACAATTTATTAATTTACAGTCCTAAAGTGAAGATACAGTCAAATGTATAAATAACAGAAAGGCCATGAGATATTTTAGGTGAGAACAGTTGGCTCGTTGCTCAGCCTGGGCTCTTTGATATCATATGACGCTCTATAGATCCCTTTCTGCAATATGTCAAATGTTATGTCAGGATGCATAGCAATTACAATGCATTGAGGAAACAGTGGTTTGTAAACAAACAGGCTCGCAAACTCATGTCCAAACACATACATTTGAAGACACTGATGACTAACATCAGTGTCAAACATAACGTTTTGCTAGAAAGTCGGGTAAGAGATTTATCCAATATATAATTTTGAAATGAATGACTACATTTTTTATTTTATTTTTGGTAATAGGACGACAAGGAAACGTTAATGGAGATTACTTGAGGAAAATACATTTTGATTGTATCATGAATTAACTTGGCGGGAAACATTGAAGATACACTTTAATTAGTGAGAATAAGATTGTATTATCGTAATAATATCCTTGCCCAAAAGCATGTTAGGCATTACTAAGCACGATTTTAAAGAGTTAACAGATCAAGACCTACTAAGATGAAAAGGCATGCATTTCCCCCCCCCCCCCCGTTTTTAAAGAAAACAAGGTTTTACGCAAAATACTGTACAACTAGAATTACAGCTGGGATGGCATCCATTGATTTGGTTTTTTACCAGCACTTTGGCAGGGTTGAAAATAGTTACAGCTGAAGGGAGATGATAATGAAACAAACTGTAATTGATTTCAAAGACAAAGTTAAAGTCAAAGATACAGTCTCATATGGACAGGAGAGGCAGTACAGAACAAAGATACAGTCTCATATGGACAGGAGAGGCAGTACAGAACAAAGATACAGTCTCATATGGACAGGAGAGGCAGTAGAGAACAAAGATACCGTCTCATATGGACAGGAGAGGCAGTACAGAACAAAGATACAGTCTCATATGGACAGGAGAGGCAGTAAAGAACAAAGATACAGTCTCATATGGACAGGAGAGGCAGTAGAGAACAAAGATACAGTCTCATATGGACAGGAGAGGCAGTAAAGAACAAAGATACAGTCTCATATGGACAGGAGAGGCAGTATAGAACAAAGATACAGTCTCATATGGACAGGAGAGGCAGTATAAAAATAAGTATTGAGAGGCTTGAGTGAAAACAGGTAGAAAAATGTATTTAAAAAATGACTTAAAAATAAGTCCGTCAGATAAAGTTGATATTTCAGATGGTTCCACCTCCGGCTTCTCAGAACTCAGACTTGGCGCTGACAGAGCTCTCGTGTGTTCCCTTCAGCTCTCCTGCACTGGTGGCCCCTGATCCCCCGGCCCTGTCTCTAAAGAACAGCCTCCTCACCGTTCCCCGGAACTTCTCGGCCCCAAACAGGTACACCAGAGGATCCAGGCCCCCGTTCAGACAGGTGAGGGAGGAGGTGACGCGGTTGGCCAGGGACAGACCCCGCCTGGTCTGGCAGGAGACATCTGGGTGGGCGTACCCCAGGATGAACGTGGCTCTGGAGGCGTGGTACGGCAGGAAGCACACCACATAGATCAGCATGACCAGGCCGATGGTCCTCAAGGCTCGCAGCTTCAGCTGGGGCTCCAGTCGGGATCCTCTCCTCAGGCTGTGGATGATGAGCAGGTAGCAGGACAGTGTGGAGAGGAAAGGAGGGGTGAAGGCTACGGCTAAAGAGACGAGGGCCTTGCGGGAGGCTTTCTCCCTGTACAGCTGCAGACACACCGTCATCCCGTCCACATCCGCAGTCTGGCGGGTGACCAGCAGGGGCGCCATGGAGACGGTGACCAGCACCCACAGGGAAAAACTGATGGTGTGGGCGTAGCGGGCACGGCGGATCTTCAGTGACCTCACGGCGTGCACCACGGCCAGGTAGCGATCCCCAGCCACGCACGCCAAGAAGTAGAGACTCGCGTACATGTTGACATAAAACAGGAAGCCGGCGACTCGACACGGAACCTCGCCGAACGGCCAGTGGCCCCCCGTGAGGTGGTATGTGGCGCGGAGCGGCAGGATTATGACGTAGGAAAGGTCGGCCACAGCCAGGTGCAGCAGGAAGACGTTAGCGGGAGAGGATGTGCCACGCTGCCGGGAGAAGATCCAGAGGGCCAAGGCGTTACCTGTTGTGGTGAAAGAACGAGACTTGTACTGATCTCATTTATTAGAACTCAAACATCCTTATCTCAACTAGGGTGGATGAAGAGGGTATCTCAACTAGGGTGGATGAAGAGGGTATCTCAACTAGGGTGGATGAAGAGGGTATCTAAACTAGGGTGGATGAAGAGGGTATCTCAACTAGGGTGGATGAAGAGGGTATCTCAACTAGGGTGGATGAAGAGGGTATCTCAACTAGGGTGGATGAAGAGGTTATCTCAACTAGGGTGGATGAAGAGGGTATCTCAACTAGGGTGGATGAAGAGGGTATCTAAACTAGGGTGGATGAAGAGGGTATCTCAACTAGGGTGGATGAAGAGGGTATCTCAACTAGGGTGGATGAAGAGGGTATCTCAACTAGGGTGGATGAAGAGGGTATCTCAGCTAGGGTGGATGTAGAGGGTATCTCAAGAATAACTGTCAAGGTAGGCTATATAGCGAACATAACAACACACCACACTAGGCAACACAGCACAACATAATGGAACAAAACATAACACAACACACCGCAACGCTACGCAACACAATGCAACGCAACACAACACAACATTATGTAACATAACATTACATTACCATTGAGCGCCAGGAGAAAGACCAGAATGTAGTAACCTCCAAACACCATGTTCTCCACAGTGTTATCTACAGGAGCACAGCTACTCTCTGAAGACGCGTTGGACAGGATGGACGTCAGGGCGTCCATGTCCATGGTGGGAGTGGTCTGTATCTTCATCTCTGGGAAGAGAGAGGAGAGAGAGAAAGAGGGAGACACAGAAAGAGAGAGAGAGAGAGAGAGAGAGAGAGAGAGAGAGAGAAAAAGGCGATCAAATAACTGAGAAGAACTTGATTTTGGCTGCTTGTAAATGCTCTTCTTTTGACTTGAAGAAGAAGAAAATGAGCAGCTGCTTTTTGGAATGTGGTTGCAGCAAAAGGCAATCTGTAATATAAAATAATAACAAAAGCTGGAAAATCTTGGAAAAGAGCGAGAAAATAAATTACCAAGATAAAAAATCAAAATGGAGGTTCTGTAGCCTACAGATGTCAACTATTTGCAAAGCAAAGAACAATGTTAAAAGTAAAATAAGGAGAGAGTCACCCAAGATCTTGGTGGCAATACTAGAGGGGAAGAAGACAACAATACATAGCTTATTTCATTCTGAGAGCCAATCACCAAATACCCAAAACATAGAAAGATTGGTATTGGAAAAGGCAGACAGATAACAATCAATGAGGACAATGATGAAAACGGCCCCTTCCTCATCATAATGTCTACCATAATGACACCATCATGGTTCAGGGGTCAGAGAGCAGCCTGAGGGAGTTCCAGGAAGACTTCCAGTCCCTCAGAGAAGAAGCTAAGAAGCCTCTCCACAGGCCAAAAGGCATGAGAAGACAACCCCTTCCGAGCCCTGACCGAAGCCCCGTCTCTCCAATCCTCTCCACAGACCAAAATCCATGAGAAGACAACCCCTTCCAAGCCCTGTCCGAAGCCCCGTCTTTCCAATCCTCTCCACAGACCAAAATCCATGAGAAGACGATGCCTCCAAACCCTGACCGAAGCCCCGTCTCTCCAATCCTCTCCACAGGCCAAAATTCATGAGAAGACAACCCCTTCCAAACCCTGACCGAAGCCCTGTCTCTCCAATCCTCTCCACAGACCAAAATCCATGAGAAGACAACCCCTTCCAAGCCCTGACCGAAGCCCCGTCTCTCCAAGCCTCTCCACAGACCAAAATCCATGAGAAGACGACCCCCTCCAAGCCCTGACAGCCCTGACCCCTCCAAACCCTGACCAAAGCCCCGTCTCTCCATTCCTCTCCACAGGCCAAAATCCATGAGAAGACAACCCCTTCCAAACCCTGACCAAAGCGCCGTCTCTCCAATCCTCTCCACAGGCCAAAATCCATGAGAAGACAACCCCTTCCAAGCCCTGACCGAAGCCCCGTCTCTCCAAGACTCTCCTCCGACGTCAAATCTCTTAGAGACAGTCTATCTTTTCTAGAAAGAGACTTTGCTGAGTTTAGAGAGAAATCATTGACCTACCAGAGCAGGACCGCAATCAACAGCTGAGGAGAGGTTGAAAATGTTAGTGAAGACACTTGTCAGTTGGTTAGCGCATGCTCTGAGTACACTTCCTGGTAATCCGTCTGGCCCTGCGTCTTACTCACATCGGCTACAGAGTGCTTGACACACAGTCGCCTGGAACAGCTGGTGTTCTCATGCATGCTTCATTGTTGCGCGCGTAGAAGTCATTTAGCTCGTTTGGTAGGCCCGTGTCACTGGGCAGCTCGCGGCCTGCCTTCCCTTTGTAGTCCTTAATAGTTTGCAAGCCCTGCCACATCCGATTAGAGTCAGAGCCGGTGTAGTAGGATTCAATCTTAGTCGTGTATTGATGCTTTGCCTGTTTCATGGTTCTTCGGAGGGCATAGCGGGATTTCTTATAAGCGTCCGGGTTAGAGTCCCGCTCCTTGAAAGCGGCAGCTCTACCCTTTAGCTCTGTGCGGATGTTGCCTGTAATCCATTGCTTCTGGTTGAGGTATGTACGTACGGTCACTGTGGGGACGACGTCATTGATACACTTATTGATGAAGCCGTGACTGATGTGGAACATGCACTACAGATGACATCATGGGTAAAGTACAACTGATCTGCTCTAAGATAGGCCTAATGAACTAGAAACATACATGAACTACAGATGACATCATGGGTGAAGTATCAATGCACGCATAGGCTATAAAGCTTAGAGAATAATACTTTTTTAACCTAACTATTATTATTATTGAGTATAGAAATACTGTTATTAGTTTTAGTTTTATAGTTATAACACATGATAACACCCACAATGACAACAAATTGGTTCACAGATTAAACATTCCACTGTTAAAACACATCCTAAAGGAACATTTGAAAGACAACATCCATAAATATAAACTGCTATAACAGTCAGGGTTTGTGATCTTCAACCTTTGGGGGTGAATCAAAATCAAATCAAATCAAATTTTATTAGTCACATGCGCCGAATACAACAGGTGTAGGTAGACCTTACAGTGAAAAGCTTACTTACGAGCCCCTAAACGACAGTGCAGTTTAAGAAAATATGGATAAGAATAAGAGATAAAAGTAACAAGTAATTAAGAGTACAGGAGGGGGCTGAGCACGCACCCCTGAGGGGCCCCTGTGTTGACGATCAGTGTGGTGGATGTGTTGTTACCACCTGGGGGCGGCCCGTCGGGAAGCAGTGTAACTTCTTCTGGCCTGTTCTGAAAGAGGATGTTGTATCTTACTGTAAGTCCTGTGGCGTTTGCCAGCGGATGAGTAAACCAAAACAAACTTGACCGGTTGCACCTTTGCAGCCAATTCGTGCTTTTGACTGACCTTTCAGCAGGATTGTGTTGGTCCTTTGCCCAACGTCAAGAGTGGTAAACAGTTTCTCTTAACCATATTGTGTGCTGCCACTCGTTTCCCTGAGGCCATTCCACTGAGGAAAATCACGGCTTCCAGTATTGTTAAGGTCCTGGTGAAATTATTTTCAACGTTTGGACTTCCGCAGGTAGTGCAGTCGGACCAAGGTTAGAAGTTAATGTCAAGTGCTACAACAGTTGGGTGTAACCCATTACCCCTCTAGTACCTACCACCCAGAGTCTCAAGGTCTAGTACCGACCACCCACAGTCTCAAGGTCTAGTACCCACCACCCAGAGTCTCAAGGTCTAGTACCTACCACCCAGAGTCTCAAGGTCTAGTACCGACCACCCAGAGTCTCAAGGTCTAGTACCTACCACCCAGAGTCTCAAGGTCTAGTACCTACCACCCAGAGTCTCAAGGTCTAGTACCGACCACCCAGAGTCTCAAGGTCTAGTACCGACCACCCAGAGTCTCAAGGTCTAGTACCTACCACCCAGAGTCTCAAGGTCTAGTACCTACCACCCAGAGTCTCAAGGTCTAGTACCTACCACCCTGAGTCTCAAGGTCTAGTACCGACCACCCAGAGTCTCAAGGTCTAGTACCGACCACCCAGAGTCTCAAGGTCTAGTACCTACCACCCAGAGTCTCAAGGTCTAGTGCCTACCACCCAGAGTCTCAAGGTGCTCTTGACAGACTTCATCAGACTTTGAAGTCTATATTGAGAGTTTACTGCTTTGAGTTTGAGGAAGACTGGGATGAAGGGGTCTTGTGCTGTTTGCAGCACGGTAGGTTGTTCAGGAATCTCTCTGTTTTAACCCGAATGAACTCGTGTTTGGACATCATATCAGAGGTCCTTTGAGTTTACTGATAGAGCAGTTGCTGCAGGGCGACACCTTAAAAGCAGGAAAAACATCTGTTGGAGAACGTTAGCTCTTTTTGACACAGATTGCACCACACCTGTGAGTTTGAAAGTGAGAATCTGGAGAGGGCGCAAATTAAAATTTGGTAAGAGCGGAAGGCCCGAAACCGCACTTTCAATATGGGTGACCAAGTCCTGGTTTTGTTGCCATTCTGGGGTCACCGTTGCAAGCTTGTTTTTCAGGCCCTTACCCCATAGTGAAAATAATTGTTAATCTGGATTACATTATCGCCACACTGGAGCGCAGGAAGAAAACGGCTGTGTCATGTCAACATGTTGAAACCGTACTTCACCTGCTACGATCGGCGCGGCGAAGTCAGTGGAAACCGGTAGTGACATTCTGCCTGTAGCCACTACTGTCCCCGTTGACTATAGTCTTCCTCGAGAGCATGAGGAAAGCCCAATACACCCTGTGCCGGTTGGATGGTTGACTAAAACTTTGATGACTTTTTGGCACACTTCTCTCCGGAGGAAAAAGACAACATTGTTGCACTGCTTTTGAATATCAGGGATTATTCTCAGATGTGCCGACTCAGACAATTGTACTAGAGCATGACGTTGATGTTGTGGACTCTGTCCCAATCAAACAAATTCCACTGAGGAAAATCACAAGAGGAAAGTTGCCATGGATGTTGCAGGAGTTTCCCCTTGAAATCAGACATGAACATGGTAAGGACAACTTCGTTGCTGATTGTCTTTCAAGGGTGGGCAGTCTATACGTTTCGTGTTTTTCATTTTGCCAGTGTGTTGCTTTGGCTCACAATTTATTTTGACTGTACGTTTTGCGATTTTGGTTGGGCTTTAAAGAAGCGTAAAAGTTTTTCAAAAACTTGTGAATTTTAGGCAACTATTGAAAGGAAAAGAGAAAAAATATATATAAAAAGATTGTAACATATATTATATTTATAAAATTACAAAAACAAATATATGATAATGGCACTGGAGGGGAGGCCTGCCGTTTTATGGGCTTTTAACCAACCGTGCTGTTTTGTTTGTTTTTTCGCATTGTTTGTAACTTGTTTTGAACATAATGTCACATTACCCCCTGGTCTGACCCAGTTGTCTGATTTGTCACATTACCCCCTGGTCTGACCCAGTTGTCTGATTTGTCACATTACCCCCTGGTCTGACCCAGTTGTCTGATTTGTCCCATTACCCCCTGGTCTGACCCAGTTGTCTGATTTGTCACATTACCCCCTGGTCTGACCCAGTTGTCTGATTTGTCACATTACCCCCTGGTCTGACCCAGTTGACTGATTTGTCACATTACCCCCTGGTCTGACCCAGTTGTCTGATTTGTCACATTACCCGCTGGTCTGACCCAGTTGTCTGATTTGTCACATTACCCCCTGGTCTGACCCAGTTGTCTAATTTGTCACATTACCCCCTGGTCTGGCCCAGTTGTCTAATTTTGTCACATTACCCCCTGGTCTGGCCCAGTTGTCTAATTTGTCCCATTACCCCCTGGTCTGGCCCAGTTGTCTGATTTGTCACATTAGCCCCTGGTCTGACCCAGTGTCTGATTTGTCACATTACCCCCTGGTCTGACCCAGTTGTCTGATTTGTCACATTACCCCCTGGTCTGGCCCAGTTGTCTAATTTGTCCCATTACCCCCTGGTCTGACCCAGTTGTCTGATTTGTCCCATTACCCCCTGGTCTGGCCCAGTTGTCTAATTTTGTCCCATTACCCCCTGGTCTGACCCAGTTGTCTCATTTGTCCCATTACCCCCTGGTCTGACCCAGTTGTCTGATTTGTCCCATTACCCCCTGGTCTGGCCCAGTTGTCTAATTTGTCACATTACCCCCTGATCTGACCCAGTTGTCTGATTTGTCCCATTATAAGTAATGACCGAGTGGCTCTTCCACTGGTGAAATGGCCTCACCGTTTGAGCGCAGGTGGTTTAGAAGTGATGTTTCTGTCGTTGCTTGCAGCCGCCAGTCTAATAGCACTTCTTCTGTAAATATTCCAGTCCCAACAGATGCATCTGTAACTGTCTATTGGCTGAATAAGTTTTTTTTTAAACATTGAACACCCATTGAATCTAAAATGCTATAATCTATTTTATTTCCCTTTTTAATTTCAAGTCCTTCAATGTGGTTTAAATCTCCTACCAAAAGAGAACATTCACCGTTCTCTGTTATGACCTCCGACATCACTTTTAATTATCCAATCACCACTCCCCTGCCTGCCGCACAGGACAGCTGTAAGCAGTTAGCCATAAGGCCAAACATCAATATTATCAGAGCCTCCGTGAAAGGCACAAAAGAGGTGTGTACCGGAGATAGTTCTTACTATCCCGCAGATGTTGGAGCAGAGGGGAGTGTGTCAGTGGGATACACACACATAAACCACTCACAAAATACAGAATAACTCATTGATGAAAGTCATATGATGTAGTTGTGGGACTCCCCACTAAAACTAGGCTTGTCCTGGACTGCCTGGGAACTGTGGAGACATTCCTGGGTGAGAGGAGGCTCAACACCCTCCTTTGTCCGTTTTCAAAACTTCAACCTCAGCAGCTGTCTCTCCTATACATGCTGACCGGAGAGCCAGAGTGACTCCCAAATGGCACCCTATTATACAGATGTACCATCTTAATTTGATCACTCTTTTGTTGATGATCATTTTCCTGCACGGCAGGAAATGTAGCCTTGTATTATATTCAAGGTTTAAAACGTGCTTCTAAAGTTTGTAATTTCCACTTAAAAACTGTAGACTTGATTTGACCTAACGTAAAATGTACCAACATCTACAACAAAAAAAAACTCACATTTCCTGTTGCTGCAGGATTGTTTTCCCTCAATAGCAATGTGGCTCAAATTAAGATCCTACATCTGTACTCTATGCCATTTAGCTGACACTTTTATCCAAAGCGACTTACAGTTTATGTATGGGTGGTCCTGGATATCAAACCCCACTACCCGTTACAAGCACTGTGCTCTACCAACTGAGAAACACACTATTCCCTATGTACAGTAGTACACTACTTTTCACCAGAGTCTTACGGTTTCTCGTCAACAGTAGTGCACAATATAGGGAATAGATGACCATTTGGGACACAGACTCAGAGAGCCAGAGGTCACATAAGGACTTAGTCAGATGTAGTACCACTGACAGGACGGATCTCTTCCCTGTCTGATCTTCGTGGTGTGAAACAGTGTTCAGGACAGATCTCTTCCCTGTCTGATCTTCGTGGTGTGAAACAGTGTTCAGGACAGATCTCTTCCCTGTCTGATCTTCGTGGTGTGAAACAGTGTTCAGGACAGATCTCTTCCCTGTCTGATCTTCGTGGTGTGAAACAGTGTTCAGGACAGATCTCTTCCCTATCTGATCTTCGTGGTGTGAAACAGTGTTCAGGACAGATCTCTTCCCTGTCTGATCTTCGTGGTGTGAAACAGTGTTCAGGACAGATCTCTTCCCTGTCTGATCTTCGTGGTGTGAAACATTGTTCAGGACAGATCTCTTCCCTGTCTGATCTTCGTGGTGTGAAACATTGTTCAGGACAGATCTCTTCCCTGTCTGATCCTCGTGGTGTGAAACAGTGTTCAGGACAGATCTCTTCCCTGTCTGATCCTCGTGGTGTGAAACATTGTTCAGGACAGATCTCTTCCCTGTCTGATCTTCGTGGTGTAAAACATTGTTCAGGACGACGGATCTCTTCCCTGTCTGATCCTCGTGGTGTGAAACAGTGTTCAGGGGAGCTGTTGGACTACGAGAGGACGGCATTTCCCAAGCAACCTTCTGCCTCTACATTGTGTAGGGGCGTCCCAAATTGCATTATTTTTTATACATGGTGCCCTAGTTTTGACCAGAGCCCTATGGAACCCTATTCCCTATATATAGTGCACTACTTTAGACCAGAGCCCTATGGAACCATATTCCCTATATATAGTGCACTACTTTAGACCAGAGCCCTATGGGGGGTTAGGGGGGGATCACGCTCCACTGATTTATTACTGTGTGTGACAACCCCCTACAGGGAGATAAACCCCCAGAACAAGCCTCTATCACAATGGTCTGATGGTGTAAATGTGTGGGAGTGTTCGCACCAGTCCAGCAGTCAAGAGAGGAAAGAGGGGATTCTTTGGATCAGACTAGGGCTGTGTCCCAAATGGGCACCCTAATCTCTATTCAAGTGCACTGTTTTTGACCAGGGAAGATAGTCAAAAGTAGTGCACAATATATAGGGAATAGGGTGCCATTTGGGACAGATACAAATAGTTTTGAGAGATTATTCAAAGCCTTCATTTGTGAGGGGGAATGGGATCGCTGTCGGGTTCTGCAGCGGAGAGCACAGCCTTCTCTCTAGACATATTACACTTTCCAAAGGAACCTGTCACTGGGGTTAACAGGAACCTGTCACTGGGGTTAACAGGAACCTGTCACTAGGGTTAACAGGAACCTGTCACAAGGGTTAACAGGAACCTGTCACTAGGGTTAACAGGAACCTGTCACTGGGGTTAACAGGAACCTGTCACTAGGGTTAACAGGAACCTGTCACTGGGGTTAACAGGAACCTGTCACTAGGGTTAACAGGAACCTGTCACTGGGGTTAACAGGAACATGTCACTAGGGTTAACAGGAACCTGTCACTGGGGTTAACAGGAACCTGTCACTAGGGTTAACAGAAACCTGTCACTAGGGTTAACAGGAACCTGTCACTAGAGTTAACAGGAACCTGTCACTGGGGTTAACAGGAACCTGTCACTGGGGTTAACAGGAACCTGTCACTGGGGTTAACAGGAATCTGTCACTGGGGTTAACAGGAACCTGTCACTGGGGTTAACAGGAACCTGTCACTGGGGTTAACAGGAACCTGTCACTGGGGTTAACAGGAACCTGTCATTGGGGTTAACAGGAACCTGTCACTAGGTTTATTAGGAACCTGTCACTGGGGTTAACAGGAACCTGTCATTGGGGTTAACAGGAACCTGTCACTAGGTTTAATAGGAACCCGTCACTGGGGTTAACAGGAACCTGTCATTGGGGTTAACAGGAACCTGTCACTGGGGTTAACAGGAACCTGTCACTGGGGTTAACAGGAACCTGTCACTGGGGTTAACAGGAACCTGTCACTGGGGTTAACATGAACCTGTCATTGGGGTTAATAGGAACCTGTCACTGGGGTTAACAGGAACCTGTCACTGGGGTTAACAGGAACCTGTCACTGGGGTTAACAGGAACCTGTCACTGGGGTTAACAGGAACCTGTCACTGGGGTTAACAGGAACCTGTCATTGGGGTTAACAGGAACCTGTCACTGGGTTTAATAGGAACCTGTCACTGGGGTTAACAGGAACCTGTCATTGGGGTTAACAGGAACCTGTAACTAGGTTTAATAGGAACCTGTCATTGGGGTTAACAGGAACCTGTCACTGGGGTTAACAGGAACCTGTGACTAGGGTTAACATGAGCCTGTCACTAGGGTTAACATGAGCCTGTCCCATGGGTTAACATGACCTTGTCACTGAGGTTAACAGGAGCAATGTGACCCCTGTTAAGAGTTGATCCCCACAGACAATCCTGAAAGCGCAAATTGAAGGCTACAAAATACAGTGGCAAATTTCCCTAACGTTAAAGAAGTTACCTGATGAGATTCACTGACCCACCGTCTGAAAACAGGAAGTTACCTGATGAGATTCACTGACCAACCGTCTGAAAACAGGAAGTTACCTGATGAGATTCACTGACCAACCGTCTGAAAACAGGAAGTTACCTGATGAGATTCACTGACCCACCGTCTGAAAACAGGAAGTTACCTGATGAGATTCACTGACCCACCGTCTGAAAACAGGCCTCATCTGACAGACTCCAAATCTAACTCCAACCGAAAAACACACAGCAGGAAGCCAGACTTGAGGCGTGCATGTGTGCTGATGAATTCGCTGGGTTTATTTGGCTCTGTGAACGGAGCTAGGTACAATATCTATTGAGTTACAATGGACCTGTTATCTCCAGTGACCTTGAGAACTTGAACAAGTCTTATCCTCCAAAAACTAAAACTCTACAAATAAGACCATGGTAAAGAAAATTCCTTAGCGTAGTCACAGATCAGAACACCACAAACATCTCAAATGCTTCAGTTAATAATTTGAGTCCAATGAGTCAATATAATTAAATCCCCCATTAAAATCTGTCAGTTTAAGAGAAATATGTTTTTTTTTTGCGTGGGCTGTGTCTCAATCCAACTCATCCGCCTACGACGGCCTTCCGCATCGGCGGTGGAAGGTGGCAGAGCTACAGCGGTGTTTGTCAGACCAGGAGACATTCCAGAAATCGTTCTGAACTAATATGACAACTATACGGAAAGATGAGACTCTCACGAACACGATGGTGTTCTCGATTTTGCTCTACGACCCCCACAAGGGTCACGAGACTCGTCTGGAGGTAACCAGTACCGTTTAAAACAATTGAAACAATTTCTGGAATGTATATGAAGGTATTGTAGTGTTGTGCCAACCCCCCAGAAGGGGTTAAATATGTGTAAAGATATACATATTTCCTGAGCTTTCTCCTAGATACAGGACAGACACCCTTTTTATTGCCCTTTTTTTAAAACTAATTTTTAATATGTTTCTTTGGGCTAAAAGTAGTAAATGCCAAATTCAATATTTTATCAAATATTTGTTTCTATATTTTTTTGATACCTAAATGGGTCCTAAAATTCAAAATCAAATACCTAAATGATACATAGTATAACAATCTTAAAACAATTCCAGATATCAATTCCATATATCAATTCCATATATCAATTCCAGATATCAATTCCAGACATCAATTCCAGATATCAATTCCATATATCAATTCCAGATATCAATTCCAGATATCAATTCCAGATATCAATTCCAGATATCAATTCCAGACATCAATTCCATATATCAATTCCATATATCAATTCCAGATATCAATTCCATATATCAATTCCATACATCAATTCCAGATATCAATTCCATATATCAATTCCAGACATCAATTCCAGATATCAATTCCAGATATCAATTCCATACATCAATTCCAGATATCAATTCCAGATATCAATTCCAGACATCAATTCCAGATATCAATTCCATATATCAATTCCAGATATCAATTCCAGACATCAATTCCAGATATCAATTCCATATATCAATTCCATACATCAATTCCAGATATCAATTCCAGATATCAATTCCAGATATCAATTCCATATATCAATTCCATATATCAATTCCAGATATCCGGGAGAGAGAGAGAGAGAGAGGACACTCAGAAGACTATGACATTGTCATGCGACATTTTCTGCAAAAAAAACCTTCAACTCAAATACAGAAAAGACCACGAGAAGGTAAATTATAAAACCAGAGAGAGATCAGACTTACCCACCAGTGTTCTTCTCAGACAGCGTGTACTGCTTGAGGGAAGTGCAGTGAGGAGGAAGTGGTGTGGCTGCCCAGTGCAGTGAGGAGGAAGTGGTGTGGCTGCCCAGTGCAGTGAGGAGGAAGTGGTGTGGCTGACCAGTGCGGTGAGGAGGAAGTGGTGTGGCTGCCCAGTGCAGTAAAGGAGGAAGTGGTGTGGCTGCCCAGTGCAGTGAGGAGGAAGTGGTGTGGCTGCCCAGTGCAGTGAGGAGGAAGTGGTGTGCCTGCCCAGTGCAGTGAGGAGGAATTGGTGTGCCTGCCCAGTGCAGTGATGGGGTCGTGGAGTAGCTGACTAGTCTACGTTGGTCTGGCTGTCAACAGCTGGTGTAGGACGAAGCAGCAGTAGAGTTGTTATTGATTAGAAGAGCACAGTAAAGAGCTGTACGGGTAGGGTTCACAGAAGAGCAGGGTAAAGAGTAGTACGGGTAGGATTCACAGAAGAGCAGGGTAAAGAATAGTACGGGTAGGATTCACAGGAGAGCAGGGTAAAGAGTAGTACGGGTAGGGTTCACAGGAGAGCACGGCAACGAGCAGTATGGGTAGGATTCACAGGAGAGCAGGGTAAAGAGTAGTACGGGTAGGATTCACAGGAGAGCACGGCAACGAGCAGTACGGGTAGGATTCACAGAAGAGCAGGGTAAAGAGTAGTACGGGTAGGATTCACAGAAGAGCAGGGTAAAGAGCAGTACGGGTAGGATTCACAGGAGAGCACGGCAACGAGCAGTACGGGTAGGATTCACAGGAGAGCACAGCAACGAGCAGTACGGGTAGGATTCACAGGAGAGCAGGGTAAAGAGTAGTACGGGTAGGATTCACAGGAGAGCACGGCAACGAGCAGTACGGGTAGGATTCACAGAAGAGCACGGCAACGAGCTGTAGGGGTAGGATTCACAGGAGAGCACGGCAACGAGCAGTACGGGTAGGATTCACAGGCGAGCACGGCAACGAGCAGTACGGGTAGGATTCACAGGAGAGCAGGGTAAAGAGCTGTAGGGGTAGGATTCACAGGAGAGCACGGCAACGAGCAGTACGGGTAGGATTCACAGGAGAGCACGGCAACGAGCTGTACGGGTAGGATTCACAGAAGAGCAGGGTAAAAAGCCGTAGGTAGCACAGCACAGTGTAACGGGTCCTCTTCTGGATGTGGAACAAAGTGAAGACTAGGAGGGACTGGGGAGGACCTGGGTTGGTTGGGAGGCTCCTATGCTGTCCTCTGTGCTGCTCTCTCTCACTGACAGGAGGTTAGGAATGTTGTCTTATCACCCTCTTTTCTATCTCTCTCTCCAGGATGCTCTCTCTTTCTCTTTCTCTCTCTCTCTCTCTCTCTCTCTCTGAGACTGTGGCTCTTTTTGTGTCTCAACATAATGTGATAACAGAAATTCTGAGTCCCAATGGGGAGGCTTTGATATGAACCCTGACCCCACCCTTTCTTCCCCATCCCCTCTGCTCTGAGGGCCACTTGTACGCCCAACAATAGGCCGAGTCAGGGGGAGTATCGGCAGGCTCTGTTCAGCACAGAGAAAAGAATGGCGTGCCTTGGTTGCAATGAGTGGCCGGGTGGGGAACCATGGTAACCGCTAAACCAAGCCTAGTACTGGTGTACACCACTGGTCCCAAATGACACAAAAGCAAGGCACTATATAGAAAATAGGGTGCTATTTGGGAGGCAGCCAATGTCTTTAGGATGAAGAACTCCACATTCCCCTCCTTCCTCCCTCCCCTCTTCCCTCCCTCCCTCCCTCCCTCCCTCCCTCCCTCCCTCCCTCCCTCCCTCCCTCCCTCCCTCCCCATCCTATCAATAGATAGAAGATGGACTGTTAATTGAGCAGTTTATGACTAAAGTCTTAGAGATGATCCTTTGTAGGGATCTTCTGTCTGGAGTTCTAAAAGACAGAGAGAGAGAGAGAGAGAGGGGGGGAGAGGGAGGAGGGGGAGAGGGAGAGGGGGAGAGGGAGGAGGGGGAGAGGGAGAGAGAGAGAGAGAGAGAGAGAGAGAGGGAGAGGGAGGAGGGGGAGAGGGGGAGAGGGAGGAGGGGGAGAGAGAGAGAGGGGGAGAGGGGGAGAGGGGGAGGGAGAGAGAGGGAGAGAGAGAGAGAGAGGGGGGGAAGAGAGAGAGAGAGGGAGAGAGGGGGGGAGAAAGAGAGAGAGAGAGAGGGAAAGAGAGAGGGAAAGAGAGAGAGAGAGAGAGAGATAGGGGGGAGAGAGAGAGAGAGAGAGAGGAGAGAGAGAGAGAGAGAGGGAAAGAGAGAGGGAAAGAGAGAGGGCCCCCTATGCTCCCTGGAAAGAGCGAGGGATGAGTTGAAAAACAAGAGGAGGGCGGGAGAGCGGTGGAAGAGGAGAACAGGGGCATCTTCCATTTGGGGGGAGAACCAAAAATAATTAGCCAGACAGATGTGGAGAAACTTGGAAGAGGGAGGGGGTATTTCTTTCATACACTGAGATCCCAGCTGTGTGTTAGACATATTGTCTCGCTCTCTTCTTTGGGCCTCGTGCATCGACATGTTAATAGCCTTCTCTTGCTATATCCCAAATGGCACCCTGTCCTATCTAGTGCACTACTTTTACTGCACTACGTTAGGCCAGGGCTCATAGGACTCTGGTCAAAAGTAGTGCACTATATAAGGAATAGGGTGGTATTTGGGATAAAGACCCTGAACTGAATGATGGTACTGTCTAGTCGGGGGCCAATGGATAAGCTTTGACATCAAAACCCTTTTCGTTGAGTCTTTTAATTGGGGTTTATCTCATCTTGTTCAGCCTCATCTTCTCTGTCTGTGTTGGTCTGTCTGTCCCCGAGGGGTATAAACATCACCTAGTGAAACGGTTTACTCTGGCTGGAGTGAACTGATTATCAGCTGTCTCTCTTAAACTATAGTATAGTTATAGTTTAGTTATAGTGTAGGTATAGCATAGTTACAGTATAGTCACAGTATAGTCATATCATAGTTGTAGTATAGTTGTAGTATAGTTATGGTGTGGTTATAGTTTGTTAGATTATAGCTATAGTATAGTTGTAGTATAGTTATAGTATAGCTATGTGGCTATAGTTCGTTCGATTATAGTTATAGTAAAGTTATAGTATAGTTGTAGTATGGCTGTAGTATATTTGTAGTATAGTTATGGCATCAGTATATATATATACAGTGTAGTTCTAGTATAGTTATAGTATGGTCATAGCATAGTTATAGTAAAGCTATAGTATAGTTACAGTATAGCCATAGTAACGTTATAGTATAGTTACAGTGTAATTACGGTATTGTTGTATTATAGGTACAGTATAGCTAGAGTATAGTTTTAGTATAGTTACAGTCTAGTCATAGTGTAGCTATAGTGTAGTTATAGTATAGCAAGGGGTGTAGTTATAGTGTAGTTACAGTATAGCTATAGTATAATTGTAGTATAGCCGTAGCATAGTTATAGTATGGCCATATTGCAGTTGTAGTATAGTGACAGTATAGTTGTAGTATGGCTGTAGTATAGTTGGGGGTGTAGGCATTGTATAGTTATAGTATAGCTGTAGTATATTTGTAGTATAGTTATGGCATCGGTATATAGGTATAGTGTAGTTATAGTATAGTTATAGTATGGCCATAGTATCGTTATAGTAAAGCTATAGTATAGGTACGGTATAGCCGTAGTAACGTTATAGTATAGTTACAGTGTAATTACGGTATTGTTGTATTATAGGTACAGTATAGCTAGAGTATAGTTTTAGTATAGTTACAGTCTAGTCATAGTGTAGCTATAGTGTAGTTATAGTATAGCAAGGGGTGTAGTTATAGTGTAGTTACAGTATAGCAAGGGGTGTAGTTATAGTGTAGTTACAGTATAGTTATAGTATAATTGTAGTATAGCTGTAGCATAGTTATAGTATAGTCACCGCATAGTTATAGTATATTATATAGGTATATTATAGGTGTAGTATAGTGATAGTATAGTTGTAGTATGGTTGTAGTATAGTTGGGGATGTAGGTATTGCATAGCTGTGGGTGTAGTTATAGTATAGTTGGAAATGTATGTATAGTATTGCTGTAGTGTGGTTGTAGTATAGTTGGGGATGTGGGTATTGTATAGTTATAGTATAGCCGGGGCTGTAGTTATAGTATAGTTGGAGTATAGTTGGAGATGTAGTTATAGTATAGCCATAGTATTGTTGTAGTATAGTTGGGGCTGTAGTTATAGTATAGTCCTAGTATAGTTGGGGGTGTAGTTATAGTATAGTTATAGCATAGTTGTAGTATAGTTGGGGGTGTAGTTATAGTATAGTTGTAGTATATTTGGAGATGTGCGTATTGTATAGTTATAGTATAGCTGGGGATGTTGTTATAGTATCGTTGTAGTATAGTTGGGGGTGTAGTTATAGTATAGTTGTAGTATAGTTGGGGGTGTAGTTATAGTATAGTTGTAGTATAGTTGGAGATGTAGGTATTGCATAGTTGGGGATGTAGTTATAGTATAGTTGTCAAGACTCGGCGGTCGACGTCACCGGTCTTTTAGCCATCGCCGATCCACTTTTCATTTTCCATTTGCTTTGTCTTTGCTTTCACCTGGTTTCTGTTCATTATTCAACACTCTGTTTCCCACATGTCAGTGTGCGTGTTTATTGATTGTACATGGCGGTACTTGCCGGCGGGTTATGTATTTAAGCCCATTATTTTTGAGTGACCGGTATTTCTCCACACTTTGAGTATACTGGTGCTGTCGTGGAATTAAATACCTTGTGCACTCATTTCTGCTCTCCTGCTCCTGCTCTCCACCGCCTGACAAGTATAGTTGGGGGTGTAGGTATAGTATAGTTATAGTATATTTATAGTATAGTTATAGTATAGTTATAGCATAGTTATAGCATAGTTGGGGATGTATGTATAGTATAGTTATAGTATATTTATAGTATAGTTATAGTATAGTTATAGCATAGTTATAGCAGAGTTGGGGATGTAGGTATAGTATAGTATAGCATAGTTATATCATAGTTGGGGAAATAGGTATAGCATAGCTGGGGATGAAGGTATAGTATAGTTATAGTATTGTTATAGTAAAGTCATAGTATAGTTATAGTAGATTTACAGTATAGCTGGGGATATAGGCATAGCATAGTTATAGTATAGTTGGGGATGTAGTTATAGTATAGTCATAGTATATTTATAGTATAGTTGGGGGTGTAATTATGGTATAGTCATAGTATAGTATTGCCGGGAATGTAGTTATAGTATAGTTATAGTATAGTTACAGTATAGCTATATTATTGCTGGGGATATAGTTATAGTATAGTTATAGTATAGTTATAGTATAGCTGTAGTATGGTTATATTATTGCTGGGGATGTAGTTACAGTATAGTTATATTATAGTCATAGTATGGTTACTGCGTAGGTATAATATAGTTATAGTGTAGTTACAGCATAGCTATAGTACAGTTATAGTATAGTTACAGCATAGTATGGTCATAGTATAGTTATAGTGCAGTTACAGCATAGTTGTAGTATAGTTATATTATGGGCATAGTATAGTACGGATGTAGTTACAGTACAGCTGGGGACGTAGTTATAGTATCGTTATAGTATAGCTGGGGATGTAGTTACAATATAGTTACAGTATAGTCACAGTATAGCTGGGGATGTAGTTATAGTATAGCTGGGGATGTAGTTACAGTATAGTTACAGTATAGTCACAGTATAGCTGGGGACGTAGTTATAGTATCGTTATAGTATAGCTGGGGATGTAGTTACAGTATAGTTATAGTATAGTTATAGTGTGGTTATAGTACGGGTATAGTATAGTTATAGTGTAGTTATAGTGTAGTTATAGTATAGTTATAGTGCAGGTATAGTGTAGTTAGTGTAGGTATAGTGTAGTTATAGTATAGTTATGGTGCAGGTATAGTATAGTTATAGTGTAGCTATAGTATAGTTGTAGTGTAGCTATAGTATAGTTATAGTACAGGTATAGTATAGTTATAGTATAGTTATAGTGTAGTTATAGTGTTAGTAGGTATAGTATCGTTATAGTATAGTTATAGTGTAGTTATAGTATAGTTATAGTGTAGCTATAGTATAGTTATAGTATAGTTACAGTATGGTTATAGTGTAGTTTTTGTGTAGTTATAGTATAGCTATAGTGCGGGTATTGTGTAGTTATAGTGTAGTTATAGTACAGGTATAGTATAGTTATAGTGTATTCATAGTGTAGTTATAGTGTAGTTATAGTACAGGTATAGTATAGTTATAGTATAGTTATATTGTAGTTAGTGTTGTTATAGTAGGTATAGTATAGTTATAGTGTAGTTATAGTGTGGGTATTGTACAGGTATAGTATAGTTATAATATAGTTATAGTATAGTTATAGTATAGTTTAGTGTAGTTATAGTGTAGTTATTGTACAGGTATAGTATAGTTATAATATAGCTATAGTATAGTTATAGTATAGTTTAGTGTAGTTATAGTGTAGTTATAGTATAGTATAGTGTAGTGTTGTTATAGTGTAGTTATAGTATAGTTAGTGTAGTTATAGTATAGTTATAATATAGCTATAGTATAGTTATAGTATAGTTTAGTGTAGTTATAGTGTAGTTATAGTATAGTTAGTGTAGTTATAGTGTAGTTATAGTATAGTTATAGTGTAGTTATAGTATAGTTATAGTGTAGTTATAGTATAGTTATAGTGTAGTTATAGTATAGTTAGTGTAGTTATAGTGTAGTTATAGTATAGCTATAGTGTAGTTATAGTATAGTTATAGTGTAGTTATAGTATAGTTATAGTGTAGTTATAGTATAGTTATAGTGTAGTTATAGTATAGTTATAATATAGTTATAGTATAGTTATAGTATAGTTTAGTGTAGTTATAGTGTAGTTATAGTATAGTTAGTGTAGTTATAGTATAGTTATAGTGTCGTTATAGTGTAGTTATAGTATAGTTAGTGTAGTTATAGTGTAGTTATAGTATAGTTATAGTGTAGTTATAGTATAGTTATAGTGTAGTTATAGTATAGTTATAGTGTAGTTACAGTATAGTTAGTGTAGTTATAGTGTAGTTATAGTGTAGTTATAGTGTAGTTATAGTATAGTTATAGTGTAGTTATAGTATAGTTATAGTATAGTTATAATATAGTTATAGTATAGTTATAGTATAGTTTAGTGTAGTTATAGTGTAGTTATAGTATAGTTTAGTGTAGTTATAGTGTAGTTATAGTATAGTTATAGTATAGTTTAGTGTAGTTATAGTGTAGTTATAGTATAGTTTAGTGTAGTTATAGTGTAGTTATAGTGTAGTTATAGTATAGTTTAGTGTAGTTATAGTGTAGTTATAGTATAGTTTAGTGTAGTTATAGTGTAGTTATAGTGTAGTTATAGTATAGTTTAGTGTAGTTATAGTGTAGTTATAGTATAGTTTAGTGTAGTTATAGTGTAGTTATAGTGTAGTTATAGTATAGTTAGTGTAGTTATAGTATAGTTATAGTATAGTTAGTGTAGTTATAGTGTAGTTATAGTATAGTTTGTGTAGTTATAGTATAGTTTAGTGTAGTTATAGTGTAGTTATAGTATAGTTAGTGTAGTTATAGTGTAGTTATAGTATAGTTAGTGTAGTTATAGTGTAGTTATAGTATAGTATAGTGTAGTGTTGTTATAGTGTAGTTATAGTATAGTTAGTGTAGTTATAGTATAGTTATAATATAGCTATAGTATAGTTATAGTATAGTTTAGTGTAGTTATAGTGTAGTTATAGTATAGTTAGTGTAGTTATAGTATAGTTAGTGTAGTTATAGTATAGTTAGTGTAGTTATAGTATAGTTAGTGTAGTTATAGTATAGTTAGTGTAGTTATAGTACAGGTATAGTATAGTTATAATATAGTTCTAGTATAGTTATAGTATAGTGTAGTGTTGTTATAGTGTAGTTATAGTATAGTTAGTGTAGTTATAGTGTAGTTATAGTATAGTTATAATATAGTTATAGTATAGTTATAGTATAGTTTAGTGTAGTTATAGTGTAGTTATAGTATAGTTAGTGTAGTTATAGTGTAGTTATAGTATAGTTAGTGTAGTTATAGTGTAGTTATAGTATAGTTAGTGTAGTTATAGTGTAGTTATAGTATAGTTAGTGTAGTTATAGTATAGTTAGTGTAGTTATAGTATAGTTAGTGTAGTTATAGTACAGGTATAGTATAGTTATAATATAGTTCTAGTATAGTTATAGTATAGTGTAGTTATAGTATAGTTAGTGTAGTTATAGTGTAGTTATAGTATAGTTATAATATAGTTATAGTATAGTTATAGTATAGTTTAGTGTAGTTATAGTGTAGTTATAGTATAGTTAGTGTAGTTATAGTGTAGTTATAGTATAGTTAGTGTAGTTATAGTGTAGTTATAGTATAGTTAGTGTAGTTATAGTGTAGTTATAGTATAGTTAGTGTAGTTATAGTGTAGTTATAGTATAGTTTAGTGTAGTTATAGTGTAGTTATAGTATAGTTAGTGTAGTTATAGTACAGTTTGGGATGCAGGTATAGTTATATTATAGTTAAATTAGTTATATTATAGTTAAATTAGTTATATTATAGTTATATTAGTCAGTTATAGTTAGTATAGTATAGTTAGTATGGATATAGAATAGATAGTGTAGTTATAGTATAGTTATATTATAGTTATATTATAGTTATAGTTATATAGTTATAGTATAGTTGGGGATGTAGTTATAGTATAGTTATATAGTTATAGTATAGTTGGGGATGTAGTTATAGTATAGTTATATTATAGTTATAGTATAGTTATATTATAGTTATATTATAGTTATAGTATAGTTATATAGTTATAGTATAGTTGGGGATGTAGTTATAGTATAGTTATAGTATAGCTGGGGATGTAGTTATAGTATAGTTGGCGATGTAGTTATAGTATAGTTATAGTATAGTTGGTGATGTAGTTATAGTATAGTTATAGCATAGTTATAGTATAGCTGGGGATGTAGTTATAGTATAGGTATAGAATAGTTGGGGATGCTGTGGAGTTAATAAACACAGAAAACCTCCTCAAACCCTCAGGAAAAAAAAACACCACAACCAGAATCCACACCAGCAACAAGTGTAATAAGATCAGACACAGGAAAAGTATTTTATGTGTCAAATAACGTCATCATTATGCAAAACTAAATTGTTTATTTTCAAAAAAAGAATCAGTCCATGAAAACCCTTTGGGGATGCACGAAGGCAGACCACACTTGTTTATTCATCAGAAGACAGTCGATACATGGCAGCGGAATTGTAAACATTTCAATGATCAATCATTTCAGTAATTATTTCAGTAATATTTGTCAGTTATAAATAAGTTATGCCTTCCTTTACCTGTGGCAGGGCACATAAAACATTTGTGGAAAGTTTTGTGTCATCATATTTCAAGTTAGGTATATTGGTCGTGTATGTAGTTAACTTTTACAATGCACAAATTACATTTAGAATTTAGAATGAAAAAATTATTGTGTGTGTGCGTGTGTGTGTATGTGTGTGTGTGTGTGTGTGTTAGAGCATTAGTTGTAAATTCAAGGCACAGTTTGCATCATGTTTCTACCATCCCAGCAGCTCAAGGCCTCACATGTTCCCGTTACCATGGTTCCCACTATATGACCAGGCTGCAAAGCCAAAAATATGGCTATGTCATAACAAATGTATGACATTTTCACGATACGGTCTTAAATTTAAAGGGATACTTTGGGATTTTTGGCAATGAGGCTCTTTTATCTACTTCCCCGGAGTCAGATGAACTTGTGGATACCATTTTGTATGTCTCTCTGTCCAGTATTAAAGAAGTTAGAGGTATTTTCAAGAGCCAATGCTAACTCACTAGCGTTAGTTAAATGACTGGAGTCCACGGGTATCTGCTAGCATGCTATTCCTTTAAGGTTCAGGTTAGGCATGAGGTTAAGTAGTGTGGGTGTTAGGGTTAGGTTTAAAAATCAGGTCTGAAGAAGATACATTTTATAACTAAGCAGGGCTTCCGACTTTGCCACTTGTCCAGATAGTGACGACCTGGTTACACGTCTCGTGTTATTCGTTGTATCTCTGGTTTCTGGTCCTAACTGCTTTCGTCTCGTTCAGGTACATGTTGACATAAGAGGTCAGAAGATCATCCATTTTATAGCCCTGATGGACAAAGACACAAAGCACAATATGAAAACATTATTCAGAATAAGTGTATCTTATTAAGGCCAGGCACTACAACCCTAACAGGGAACTTTTACCAGGTGAATGTAGATACAAATATGACTATTTTTGTATACCACATTTAGTAAAATATTATATTGAAATATGCATATGAGGTGATATCTCATTAAATATGCGCATATGTGATCCGTTTCAAGAACCTAGGCTTATGTCACTACTTCACAGGAGAGGCATTTGAACGTAAACAGAAAAATACATCTAAATACGTTGTTTATTTGTTGACAGAAATGCCTTCTTGAATATGCAAACTTTCACATGCCTTTATAACAAACTTGTATGCCATCTGTAAATACGAATAAAATTGTTAAATTATGAGCCTAGTCGTTTTAGCCACAGAAAAATACAGGAACCTTCCTACTAGCTATGATTGGCAGAGATAATGGGTGGGCTGGACATGCCGAGAGATGAGTTTGGATTGGTCTGCCATGTAAGCATGCTTCTATCTATAACATGAGCTGCTCACTATGTATGGATAATCCTTTCTACTGTGTTTTTTTTTATACATCATGAAGAACTGAAAAAGTGTTGCAGTGCTGCCCTGATGTTAATAACGCTGTCGACAAAGATCAGTGGGGGAAAATGCCGGAGTACTTTCTGGTGACTCTCTCTGACGATAAGGAAATCCTTTGATTTACGTAGAAAACATTTTCAAGGAACCAGACATTGTCTTCTGATGACAGTGACGGGGGGAAGAAACGACAATCAATGGTGTTGTTGTCGCGGAAGAAATTGACAACAGTTTTGAAGTCAGTGGAATGTCCGGTGGAAGCAGAGATGATTGCCAAATGCGGAGAGAGTCGAAAACAAGAACACAGGAGACGGTTGTTTAAAAAAAAATCTGTCTCCTGATTACATCTTCAAGCTAAAGGGCAACGATGGCATCCATTACAGAGGGCATTCATCCATTGTATACGGATGAGTCTAGCTACATTTTCCAATATTATACGTTTCTAATTTTGTCAGAAAGTTCTCTATGATCTGTGTAGTAATATTATTTGTATCTAAGAAAACATTTTGAATTGTATTGCTAGTTATAGCCTAATCTTAGCTAGCTAGCTAACTTTGAACCTAGTTGGTTAGCTTTAGCTACCTGCAGATTCATGCATGGTGTATGGTATTATGAGTTAGGATTATGGTTAATTGTTTAGCTAGCTAGCTACATGTCTAAACAAAAGACTCCACTATTCAATTAACCATTTCACTGTTCCGTTTACACCTTCTGTATCCTGTGCATGTGACAAATACATTTAGATTCGATTTGATATAGTGTGTGTTTAACAGAGATGGTAATGTGAAGAACAACATGATCTGCACCAAAGTCAGATTAGGATATACAGGGCAATCGGAAAGTATTCAGACCCCTTGACTTTTTCCACATTTTGTTACAATACAGCCTTATTCTAAAATGGTTTGAATAAAAGGTTTTCCTCGTCAATTTATACACAATACCCCATAATGACATCACAATACCCCATAATGACATCACAATACCCCATAATGACACCACAATACCCCATAATGACACCACAATACCCCATAATGACACCACAATACCCCATAATGACATCACAATACCCCATAATGACATCACAATACCTCATAATGACATCACAATACCCCATAATGACATCCCAATACCCCATAATGACATCACAATACCCCATAATGACACCACAATACCCCATAATGACACCACAATACCCCATAATGACATCCCAATACCCCATAATGACATCACAATACCCCATAATGACATCACAATACCCCATAATGACATCACAATACCCCATAATGTCATTATGTCATTATGGGGTATTGTGATGTCATTATGGGGTATTGTGTGTATATTGATGAGGATTAAAAATGGGGGGTCTATTTAAAACATGTACATGCTATCTCCTGTTAGGGCCTATACATTTTTCCTACCTCTATATAATGTCCTTTTTATTAGATTTTTTACTGTAACTCAAATAGAGTCCTTCGTATTGTATGAGTTATCATTTCCATACTATTAAGTATATTTCATTCATTGTTTATTTACAATTGCTTATTTGTGGTGCCTTATCTTCAATGACGGCCTGTTCAGGGGCAGAACGACAGATTTGTACCTTGTCAGCTCGGGGATTTGAACTTGCAACCTTCCGGTTACTAGTCCAACACTCTAACCACTAGGCTACCCTGCCGCCCCAGGAGGGTTCATGGGGTTCTCCCCAGGAGTATGGTGGGGGTTCATGGGGTTCTCCCCAGGAGTATGGGGGGTTCATGGGGTTCTCCCCAGGAGTATGGGGGGGTTCATGGGGTTCCCCCAGGAGTATGGGGGCAAAACTGATAGAGACATACCCCAAGCGACTTACAGCTGTAATCGCAGCAAAAGGTGGCGCTACAAAGTATTAACTTAAGGAGGCTGAATAATTTTGCACGCCCAATTTTTCAGTTTTTGATTTGTTAAAAAAGTTTGAAATATCCAATAAATGTCGTTCCACTTCATGATTGTGTCCCACTTGTTGTTGATTCTTCACAAAAAAATACAGTTTTATATCTTTATGTTTGAAGCCTCAAAAGGTCGCAAAGTTCAAATGGGGCCGAATACTTTCGCAAGGCACTGTATATATATATATATATATAATTTACAGTATAAATTAAATCTATCCCCTTCTCTGTTGACATCTGAAACCGGCTCAGTTGTTTTTCATTCCATAATTTAACCGTATCATCAATCATACTTGGCTTAAAGTCGCCGTCCATTACAATGTTCTCGCTGGTAGATCAGGTCTGTTTGGATATCTTTTTATTTTGGTGATCTTTGTCCAGACCATTGTAGTGGAACAGGAATACACGTATTGGGAGGACATACACTTGAATCATTTTGAATTATTCCTGTTAAATGTAATTCAATACGGTGAGCTTGTAATTATGGATGTATATTATGCCTCTTTTAAATGCAGGACATTTGTCTGAAGGTAATCTGATAAACCAAAGCAAAAATACATTTCAATCCAGATTTAGACATTTTTATGTTTACTTTTAGAAAATACTAATATTAATGGACCCATAAAAAAAAAAAAAAATACATCTCAAAATGAATAGGTAGATGCAAAACATGTAAATTCAGCCCGTGGTGCCTGTGGTGCCCGTGGTGCCTGTGGTGCCTGTGGTGCCTGTGGTGCCTGGCCTTGAAAGTTTAATATTTCTAACATGAGCTAATAAGAAATTACGAAAAATAAATAAGAAAATAAAAATAAATTGCTTATCGCTGCCACAGGGAGAAAAAGTCTGGCCAGTTGTTTTTCTTGTGGCAGCGTTGTGTTTCCGTAATAAATAGAATAAAGAAGTACACAAAATAACTAGTTACAAGTCAACAGTAAAAAAATAAAAACAAGCAAACGAACAAAACCGTAATAAATGTCTTTACCAGTGATGTTTCACATAGGATCTTGTTTCCCTTCACCAGGTTGCCCACGGTGATGTGGAAGTAGGTGGAGCCACTGCACCAGTTAGCGATACGGTTGAACGGGTGAGTCGCTAGGACATCCTATGGGACAGATAAGACAGACAGGTCAGACAGACATCTCTTTTACTGTTCATGCTCTCTGTTGAATATTAATGTCAGTGGAGGGCCGTGCAAAACGGCAGGGTAGCCTAGTGGTTAGAGCGTTGGACTAGTAACCGGAAGGTTGCAAGTTCAAACCCCCGAGCTGACTAGGTACAAAATCTGTCGTTCTGCCCCTGAACAAGGCAGTTAACCCACTGTTCCTAGACCAGTTAACCCACTGTTCCTAGACCAGTTAACCCACTGTTCCTAGGCCAGTTAACCCACTGTTCCTAGGCCAGTTAACCCACTCTTCCTAGGCCAGTTAACCCACTGTTCCTAGGCCAGTTAACCCACTGTTCCTAGACCAGTTAACCCACTGTTCCTAGACCAGTTAACCCACTCTTCCTAGGCCAGTTAACCCACTGTTCCTAGACCAGTTAACCCACTGTTCCTAGACCAGTTAACCCAGTGTTCCTAGACCAGTTAACCCAGTGTTCCTAGACCAGTTAACCCAGTGTTCCTAGACCAGTTAACCCACTGTTCCTAGGCCAGTTAACCCACTGTTCCTAGGCCAGTTAACCCACTGTTCCTAGGCCAGTTAACCCACTGTTCCTAGGCCAGTTAACCCACTGTTCCTAGACCAGTTAACCCACTGTTCCTAGACCAGTTAACCCACTGTTCCTAGGCCAGTTAACCCACTGTTCCTAGGCCAGTTAACCCACTGTTCCTAGACCAGTTAACCCACTGTTCCTAGACCAGTTAACCCACTGTTCCTAGACCAGTTAACCCACTGTTCCTAGACCAGTTAACCCACTGTTCCTAGGCCAGTTAACCCACTGTTCCTAGGCCAGTTAACCCACTGTTCATAGGCCAGTTAACCCACTGTTCCTAGGCCAGTTAACCCACTGTTCCTAGGCCAGTTAACCCACTGTTCCTAGACCAGTTAACCCACTGTTCCTAGGCCAGTTAACCCACTGTTCCTAGACCAGTTAACCCACTGTTCCTAGGCCAGTTAACCCACTGTTCCTAGGCCAGGTAACCCACTGTTCCTAGGCCAGTTAACCCACTGTTCCTAGACCAGTTAACCCACTGTTCCTAGGCCAGTTAACCCACTGTTCCTAGGCCAGTTAACCCACTGTTCCTAGGCCAGTTAACCCACTGTTCCTAGACCAGTTAACCCACTGTTCCTAGACCAGTTAACCCAGTGTTCCTAGACCAGTTAACCCACTGTTCCTAGATCAGTTAACCCACTGTTCCTAGGCCAGTTAACCCACTGTTCCTAGGCCAGTTAACCCACTGTTCCTAGGCCAGTTAACCCACTGTTCCTAGACCAGTTAACCCACTGTTCCTAGACCAGTTAACCCACTGTTCCTAGACCAGTTAACCCACTGTTCCTAGGCCAGTTAACCCACTGTTCCTAGACCAGTTAACCCACTGTTCCTAGGCCAGTTAACCCACTGTTCCAAGACCAGTTAACCCACTGTTCCTAGACCAGTTAACCCACTCTTCCTAGGCCAGTTAACCCACTGTTCCTAGACCAGTTAACCCACTGTTCCTAGACCAGTTAACCCACTGTTCCTAGGCCAGTTAACCCACTGTTCCTAGACCAGTTAACCCACTGTTCCTAGACCAGTTAACCCACTGTTCCTAGACCAGTTAACCCACTGTTCCTAGGCCAGTTAACCCACTGTTCCTAGGCCAGTTAACCCACTGTTCCTAGACCAGTTAACCCACTGTTCCTAGGCCAGTTAACCCACTGTTCCTAGGCCAGTTAACCCACTGTTCCTAGACCAGTTAACCCACTGTTCCTAGACCAGTTAACCCACTGTTCCTAGGCCAGTTAACCCACTGTTCCTAGACCAGTTAACCCACTGTTCCTAGGCCAGTTAACCCACTGTTCCTAGGCCAGTTAACCCACTGTTCCTAGACCAGTTAACCCACTGTTCCTAGACCAGTTAACCCACTGTTCCTAGGCCAGTTAACCCACTGTTCCTAGGCCAGTTAACCCACTGTTCCTAGACCAGTTAACCCACTGTTCCTAGACCAGTTAACCCACTGTTCCTAGACCAGTTAACCCACTGTTCCTAGACCAGTTAACCCACTGTTCCTAGGCCAGTTAACCCACTGTTCCTAGGCCAGTTAACCCACTGTTCCTAGGCCAGTTAACCCACTGTTCCTAGACCAGTTAACCCACTGTTCCTAGACCAGTTAACCCACTGTTCCTAGACCAGTTAACCCACTGTTCCTAGGCCAGTTAACCCACTGTTCCTAGGCCAGTTAACCCACTGTTCCTAGGCCAGTTAACCCACTGTTCCTAGACCAGTTAACCCACTGTTCCTAGACCAGTTAACCCACTGTTCCTAGGCCAGTTAACCCACTGTTCCTAGACCAGTTAACCCACTGTTCCTAGGCCAGTTAACCCACTGTTCCTAGGCCAGTTAACCCACTGTTCCTAGGCCGTCATTGTAAATAAGAATTTGTTCTTTAACTGAGTTAAATAAAGGTGAAATAAATAAATAAAAACATAGCTTAATGAGAGGGCCGTGAACATTTACCTAGTAATGCCTTATACTGTTAGAAAACGCTGATTTTTCCTCCCTTTTTATCATCTATGATTTGTTTGCACTTTTCGTACTACAATGCCCTGCTATAGTAAATAGTTTGAAACATAGTACATTCCCAGATGTCATTTTCAGAATGTATATGCTATGAACTACCTATTTATGATAAAAGTGGGAATAGGGCTTGACATTGTTCGGGTTTCAACATCTACGAAAAATCAAGATTATAACTTGACATGCTATTAGATTGCAGAGTCCTTATTATTGTAATAATGTTTTATATAATTAATTAGTGGACAGGGAAGATCCGAGTCATTTCCTGGTGGACTGGTCCCATTCATTGTTGTCTATCTCCTTGTGAATTTACCACAGAGTTACAGTCGCTGGCGAATCTACCAACTCGTCACAATCTCAGATTTCATCTAGTATAAAATGTGTCCCTTTGTGATGAACACAAAGTGGTTTTGTTTCACATCTTCAAATTGTGTTAAAGTAAAAAAAAAAAAAAGTTTTTAAATGAAATATAAATCAGTGTGTTTATTACAGAACACATTCGTATGGCTGCAGTAGACTCTCAACGTTGCAGCTGTGTGCCTGAGACGTACCGTGACAACACAAATTGATGGTCAGTCCAATCAGCGAATGAGCATTTAAGGCGGGACTCTCGAGCCTCCAATGGCTGTGGATATGTAACCCGATACCCCAGAATCAATCGATTCAATTTGACCTAACAGAAGTTGATTTATACGCACATTGCCTTGATAAAACAATTACATTATAACGAAAGCCCCAGAAATACAGTAATTAACATTGAAGAGGAACCATTTATTATTACTCCATTCTCTCAAGAGGAAAACAAGGAGTCTTTGATGGTGAATGAAGATTGTGTGTGTGTGTGTGTGTGTGTGTGTGTGTGTGTGCGTGTGCGCGTGTGTGTGTGTGTTGTGTTTTACCTTGGTTTTCGGGTGGATGATTGAGACCCCCTGTTTGCTGATGGCAATTCTGACGATATCTGGGAAGTTAGGGTCTGATGTTTGCTGGAAAAAGTAAAACATCTCTTTAGGTGATAGAAAGCAGAGTAGTGGCTGTTCCTTCATCACTTAGTGACATAGGCTGCGTGAACAAAATGGCACCCTATTCCCTATATAGTGCACTACTTTTGACCCAAATGGCACCCTATTCCCTATATAGTGCACTACTTTTGACCCAAATGGCACCCTATTCCCTATATAGTGCACTACTTTTGACCCAAATGGCACCCTATTCCCTATATAGTGCACTACTTTTGACCCAAATGGCACCCTATTCCCTATATAGTGCACTACTTTTGACCCAAATGGCACCCTATTCCCTATATAGTGCACTACTTTTGACCCAAATGGCACCCTATTCCCTATATAGTGCACTACTTTTGACCCAAATGGCACCCTATTCCCTATATAGTGCACTACTTTTGACCCAAATGGCACCCTATTCCCTATATAGTGCACTACTTTTGACCCAAATGGCACCCTATTCCCTATATATAGTGCACTACTATTGACCAGGGCTCATAGGGTGCCAGTTTGGGACACAGACTTTACAAGAACTTTAAATGGGTCCATAAAACGAGCTGTGTCCTTCGAACTGCGATACACCGTCTGGAAAGAACTATTTCTCCCGAGGGAACTTCATTTGTGATAAAAAGTATATATATTTTTTTTAAATTCAGTGTCGAGGTGCTCTCCCGTACCTTCACTTCAAAGAAAGCACAGCCGAAGGTGGGCCAGCGACAGACCACCTTGAGAAACGCTAGACTGGCTTCTTCACTGGTCATACTAGCCTGCTTGTTGTAGGCTGCAACGATGTTCTGGTAAGCAAAGACATTAAAACGGTCAACAACAACAACAACAACAACAACAACAACAACAACAACAAAACCTTTTACATAGTTGATCCTCTGACCTCCGCGATCGAATGAATTGAGTTAAGGGTCATTTGAGTTCAGGGGTCATGTAGAGGGTAACTTGGAGCTGCAGTCCCAGACAACAAAAAAAAAGGGACACTACAGACTGTGTTTGTATACAGGTCACATGACGTCATTGAAGGAACACTCATCACCCAGTCCCTTCCAGCTATGTGCACTCATACACTCCTCCCAGGCATTGAGATTGGTGTAAACCCTATTTCTTATACCGGTCCAGGGAAGAGAACAAGTGCACACTTTTGGAGGAAGGGAGGAGTGAATGTATTAAGGAGAGACTCTCAATGTGTGACAACTGTAAAAAAAAAAATATATAAACTGCTTTATAAATAAACGATTGATTGATCGATCGATCACAACTGATTGATTGATTTTACCTTCTGCCAGTCCGTAGTGGACATGGCCTTCAGCATGTCGTTGGGCACCAGATCTTTCAGCATCTTGGGGATCAGAACGAACTGGGACTTGTCGTTGTTGAACTTTACCCTGAAGAGCAGAGCCCCTATGTTCACCATGTCCTCCTTGGTACATCGATGGTACCCTCTCAGGTACTTAGGTAGCTCCTAGGTGGGGAGAGAGAAAGGCTGTCCTGTTAGTATAATGAACTGTTAGCAGTGTTCAGAAAGTAAAACAAATTCCAATTCCAATTTTTCCTCATTGAAAAAGCATTTAGGTAGAATTGGAATTGGAAGCTGAATGTCAGTGTACTTCCTGAATTTACAGTTTTAAAAAAAATGAAATTGACCCCAACCCTGACTGTAAAGATAGGCATTTTCACCATGGGTACAATGTACTATATTGTGGTTAGACAGGGAGGCCAGTAACCGGAGGGTTGCTGGTCGA